>NC_137059.1:1387500-1390000 GCF_032717465.1 Coenobita brevimanus
CAATGTCCCCCATGTATCCATCCTCGATCATAATTCTCTCTTATCATTATCTATCACTATCTATCAGTGTGTAGGTCCTGCTTCTCTCTGTCTGTGGGCCGTGTACCATGTGTCCTGGCTGTCTGTGGTTTCTGTGCGTCGTACTTACGTGTCCCTGGTCTATAGTGTGTCTGTCAGCTGTGTTCTACTGCTGTGTTCTGCTTGTGAGTGGTTTCTGTGCGTCTTACTTAGGTGTCCGTGGTCTATAGTGTGTCTGACAGCTGTGTTCTACTGTTGTGTCCTGCTTCTGTGGTTTCTGTGCGTCTTACTTAGGTGTCCGTGGTCTCTTTGTGTCCTGTATGTATCCAGTACTTCGAGATACAGGTAGAAATGAGGTCATGGGTCTGAAGAGGTTAGAGGCAGCGTAGCGGGGACGAGAAGAGGACGAATCTCTGAGCGTGTTTAAATATTTAGCAGGACTCAAGAAAGGACCTGAACTCTCTCTCTCTCTCTCTCTCTCTCTCTCTCTCTCTGCCTATTTACTTATCAATAAATCTCTCTACATTTATCTCTCTCTGGCTGCTAAAGAGAGAGAGAGAGAGAGAGAGAGAGAGAGAGAGAGAGAGAGAGAGAGAGAGAGAGAGAGAGAGAGAGAGAGAGAGAGAGAGAGAGAGAGAGAGAGAGAGAGAGAGAGAGAGAGAGAGAGAGAGAGAGAGAGAGAGAGAGAGAGAGAGAGAGAAAAGAGAGTAAACCTGAATAAAACTGGAAAAAAAGGCACTAGATATGGAAAAAGGAACTCTCTCTCTCTCTCTCTCTCTCTCTCTCTCTAATTTGCCATTCATAAAGCACTCTCTCTACTGTGAACTCTCTCGCGTCCTTTCGTCTCATTGTCTGATGTCTGCATTTAGTCTCACAAAGGAGCTCTCTCTCTCCCTCTCTCTCTCTCTCTCTCTCTCTCTCTCTCAACATGAAATTAAAACTTACATATCACACAGGAAGAGATGTAGAGGTGTAAGGAAAGGCACATCATCATCATCATCATCATCATCATCATCACCATCATCATCATCATCACCATCATCATCACCATCATCATCATCATCACCATCATCATCATCATCATCATCACACCTTCGTAATCTCCTGTATATTACCTGTATCTTTAATATTATCTTTTGCAACTCTAAGACACAAGAGGATGTTAACGTGTAGCCTAATGATCAGAACAAATCGCTAAGGAAGAGGTGTTACGGATCCCCACAGACAAGAAGAATGCAGCTTAGGAATATTGGCCAGCAGAGGAAAGCGAGAAGCAGAAGAGGTGAAATATTAGGCGAACTTTTGTATCTATGTGCAGAGAAACATGCCAAGCCTCTCTCAGCTTAGGAATATTAGCCAGCAGAGAAATGTGAAAAGCAGAGAAGGTGAAATATCAGGGCAGAGAAACATACCAAGCCTCTCTCAGCTAAAATTAGGCAGCAGAGGAAAGCGAGAAGCAGAAGAGGTGAAATATCAGGGCAGAGAAACATATCAAGCCAGCTTAGGAACATTAGCCAGCAGAGGAAAGCAAGAAGCAGAAGAGGTGAAATATTAGGGCAGAGAAACATACCAAGCCTCTCTCAGCTTAGGAATATTAGCCAGCAGGGGAATGTGAGAAGCAGAGGAAGTGAAATATTAAGCGTACTCTTGTGTCTGACTGTAGATATTGGTAATGAGGGTCGTTTAATCACAGGCCAGGGACTCTAGTACGACCATTAAGTGGGTGGTCGTGCTCAGGCGGTAAGTCGTGTTGAACAAATGGCCAGGGATGGTCGTTATGTGTTTATGTGTGGTGCGTAATAAGAATAATTGCGTATCACCTCGTTTAGTGCGATAAGATGATGGAGGAAGAGGTGGAGGAAGAGGAGGAGGAGGAGGAGGAGAAGAAGAAGAAGAAGAAGAAGTAGAAGATGATGATGATAATGATGATGATGATTATAATGATATTTCCAGTTCTGTTTATCTATCTCCCTATGTATGTATGTATTTATCTATCTATCTATCTATCTCTCTATGTGCCTGTCTGTCTATCATAAGGATCTCTCTATCTATTTATCTCTTTACTTGTGGTTATCTATCAACGACTACCTGCCTACCTACCTATCTCCATTTACTCTGAAAGACCAGGCTATCTCATACTCCCCCTCCATCTCCACCCTCATTCAGTCCCCACTCCACATTCATCTAATCCTCCGTTCATCCACTCAATAAGACGGGTTCGATCCCATAAAAGGAAAGCAAGAAATTCAACGAAGTATTAGAGGGTGACCAGTGAATATTGGCTGAGTCACTGAGATAGCCTTTATATTCCCCCCCCCCAGCCTAGCCACGGAGCCCTACGCAACAGGCTATTACGAGGAGGGAGATGGCCATTACAGATATCGTATAATTGGTTTCCTGTAGCATGCCATCACGCTGCCCTGCCCCCAGCCCTCTCCCTCTAATCCCTCACCCCACACCATAACTCCCTGCGTTTCTCTTC
>NC_137059.1:1392500-1427500 GCF_032717465.1 Coenobita brevimanus
GGGGTGGGGGAGGAGGAGGGGGAGGAGGGGAGGGATGGTGGTGAGAGAGATAAGATGGAGTAATTATGTGAACCTGATGAGAGGGGAGGGAAGGGGAGGGGGAGGGAATCAGGCAGGGGGGAAGTGAGGGAAGGAGATTAGAGGGTAATAGAGGGTGAAAGGCTGGGATGAGGGAAGGGGTGAAATAGGAGGAGGGGTGGGAGAGAAGTGAGAGGTGGGAGGGGGGAGGAAAAGATGTGAGGATGAGGGGAATGGGGAGCAGGAGGTGAGTGTGAGTAGGGGAGAAGAAGAGGGGAGGGATGGGAGGCAGGGGAAGGGGGTGAGGGAAGTGGGGAGAGTGGTGGAATGATAGGGAGGTGGGGAGCGTAGGGGAATGATAGGGAGGTGCAGAGTGGGGGAAAATATTATAGGTATGTTAGGTAGGCTAGGTAAGGAAGAAAAATACCATGCCAAATAAAAAAAAGAAAATGTTTTGTTAAATTCCGAGAACGCCATATCTCCCGAAATAAAGAAATTATCAATACAACTCAGTCTTATGGCTGGAAAATTAGGAGGCCAACTCTTACTATATCAATAAGAAATGATTTTTACTCTGCTTTTTTCGCCAGACAAATTTATATAGAGTAAAGAGATGATAAAAATATATAATTCCAGTTAAAAATAAAAGCAGTAACCACGCCAGACACTGAAATGGTCATGAATCTCGAACTAACCAAAATAATCAAAACACAGCGGCTCTTTGGCGGGAAATTGGAAAGCCTACTCAAACTAAACAACATTAAGCGCCATTTCTCTGCTACCGGCAGATGCATAAAGACAATAAAGACAGTAAAAGATAAAACAACACTTTAATAAAACAAGAGGCAGCCACGCCATACATCCCGGAATAACTAGAACCAACATCAAAACACTACGTACCGGGAAGCAGCTACGTCAAACACAGAAATAGCCCTGCGTCCCGAAATAACCTGGTTCGACATCAAAACATCGCGGCCCCCTGGTGGGAAATTGAGAAACCTACTCCTCATACACCACATCAGAGGCCCAGACGCCGTATTTACCAGCCCTCCTAAGCTGGATTTGTGTATGAGAATGTTTGTAAATATACCCAACTCTTCACACGCACACACACACACACACACACACGCACACACACACACACTACAGTTCTTTCACCTTAACTTGGCCCAGAATCTCGTCTTTTTGTCGAATTTATAAAAACTCCCGACCCAAGTTGATGAAAAGATTGCTTACCTCCGCTAGTGTAGTTGGGAGGAGGTTATGTATTCACCCGTGACTGTGTGTGTGTGTGTGTGTGTGTGTGTGTAAGAAGAAACCAAAGACTAAAAAACCCTCAAATTAAAGATCTGTTCATTTCGAGATAAATGGATACGTTTCACTTAAAAAAACAGGAGGTCATAAGCAGAAGGAAATGCAGACGGAGGAGGACAATTGCGGAGTTGACCTGTTGTGTACAAAATAACTCAAAAAATTATCAGATTTCAACAAAACGTGGTGGACAGGTGGCCATTGGGTCAAGGAAGAGTTAAGTAGATTTTGAAGTGAGTACGGATTCGGATGCAGCGATAAACCATATATTTCATTGGTATTGGTGGAGGTATGTGGTCTCTGAGACTGTGAAAGAGGGCAGGCTAAGTCCGTAGAATTAACTATGTGGCGCCGTAAAAGTATTCGTCTGATAGGAAAGAGGAATTAAAGCAGTACATAAAAGATACTGGCACTGGAGGAGGCATGCGCTCTCTGAGTCCTCTCCACTTTCTATATATGCTTGTCTATCTATCTATCTATCTATTGCCAGACGCCTTAATCCCTTATACGGGGTGGCCACAAACAAATCACCTCCACGTCACCCTGTCCCCGGCCATTTCACTGCCCTGCTCCCAATTCACCCCCCCCTCTCATATACCTCTCCATTCCATCCCTCCATCTCATCTTTGGCCTTCCCCTCAACCTCTCTCCCCCTCCACCTCACTCACATACACTCTCCTCGTCAGTCTCTCATTCTCCATCCATATATGCTTATCTTCACTTATATTGCTACCAAACACTTAACAATCAAATATAAGTAAATTTTTAAATGGCGAAATAAGTATGAGGACACCTGTAAATTGTATATGGATTTTTTTTTACAGTTTAATTTGTTTTTCCTTAGTCTGTTCATCTTCTATTAAAAAAAAAAATAATAGAAAATGATCCGTGATACCTGTAAACCTGTGAATGGATTTGTGTGTGTGTGTGTGTGTGTGTGTGTGTGTGTGTGTGTGTGTGTGTGTGTGTGTGTGTGTGTGTGTGTTTCCTTCCTCTGTTTATCTTCCGTATAAAAAGGAAAATAAAACACGGAAAATAATCCTGAATACGAATGAGTTACAATGAAGACAAATCAATCCTGAGAATTAGTTAGGAATCTTTATAAATTTCAACCCTGACCTTACATATCAAGAGAAGGAGGGAGTGGCAGATATGTATAAAAGATTTCAGTGTTGCATTCAATTGCACGGCTGTTGGTGTTTGTGGAGATGTTTGTTGATGATGTTTGTGGAGATGTTTGATGATGTTGTTTGTGGAGATGTTTGCTGATGTTGTTTGTGGAGATGTTTGTTGATGTTGTTTGTGGAGATGTTTGTTGATGTTGTTTGTGGAGATGTTTGTTGATGTTGTTTGTGGAGATGTTTGTTGATGTTGTTTGTGGAGATGTTTGTTGATGTTGTTTGTGGAGATATTTGCTGATGTTGTTTGTGGAGATGTTTGCTGATGTTGTTTGTGGAGATGTTTGTTGATGTTGTTTGTGGAGATGTTTGTTGATGTTGTTTGTGGAGATGTTTGTTGATGTTGTTTGTGGAGATGTTTGTTGATGTTGTTTGTGGAGATGTTTGTTGATGTTTGTGGAGATGTTTATTGATGTTGCTTGTGGAGATGTTTGTTGGTGTTGTTTGTGGAGATGTTGCAAGAGTTATAAGAGGTGGGATTCAGTGTTGATGTGGAGAGGATTGATTGTCCTTTTGTCTGGGTTGGGTCTTCATGTATAGATAGATGGATTGATGGATAGTTAGATAGTTGAATAGGTAGGCAGATAGGTAGGTAGATAGATAGATAGATAGATAGATAGATGGATGGATGGATGGATGGATAGTTAAATATAGGTAGGCAGGTAGGTAGATAGATAGGTAGATTGATTGATTGATAGATGGATGGATGGGTGGATGGATGGGTGGATAGATAGTTAAATAGAAAGGCAGGTAGGTAGACAGGTAGGTAGGTACATAGACAGATAGACAGACAGACAGATACATAGATAGATAGATAGATAGATAGGTGGATGGATGGACAGATGAATCAAGAGAGGCAGACAGACACACAGACAGGCAGATAGACAGATAGATGGACATGCTCAAGAATGGATCGATAGATAGATAGACAAGTGCTTCTACCCTGGACCAACTCCTCTATCTATTTAACTATCTATCTCTCTGTCTATCTATTTATCTATCTAACCTCATGTCTCTCTGTATATCAACCCACCCATCCACCCATTCAACTGTCTCACCATCTATCTATCCATCCATCCATCTATCCCAACGCTGCATCCTGTGAGGGGTAACCAAACTTTCTGCAGCTCCCCAAAGCATCAAGAAAATATAACTTTCATTGGCTGGGCCTCTCGAAGGGAAGATGGCGACCAGGAGTGAGAACAAAGTTATGATTTTGTTATTGCTGTTATTTCCATCGTTATTTTGGCATTATTTTATCGTGTTATTTATTATTATTATTATTATTATTCGTTGTGGTAGTAGTGGTTGTATTATTATTAGTAGTATTAGTATTAGTATTGGCATTGGCAGTAGGAGCTGTAGTTGTAGTAGTAGTAGAGTAGTAGTAGTAGTAGTAGCAGCAGCAGTATTATTATTATTATTATTATTATCATCAGTTCATTCTTATGCCCAATATCTCCATTATTTCAAACATTTTCCTGCTTTTTCCTAATGAAAGTGTTACATCAGAGTTGACAGCGTTCCCAGCTCAGTCCAATTTCCTGCAGTGCCCCCCTAAAAAAGAAAAACAGATGAAGAAAACGAGGAAAGAAAATGTAAGTTTCATTGGCTGGGAATAGAAGGGGTGGCCTCGCAAAAGTTGTTTCATTTGTACTTTTTTTTCTGTCTGTCTGCCTATCTGTCAATTTCTGTCTGCTTGAGGCTTTTATGCTGTTCACTTTTCTGTCTGTCTATCTATCTATTTATCCATCTATCTGTCCGTCTGTCTGTCTATCTAACTATCTACCTATCTGTCTATCTATCTATGTCTGTCTGTCTATCTATCTACCTATCTGTCTATCTATCTATCTAACTAGCTTTATTTTTGTTTTTCTTTTTTTTGGGGGGTTGGGGGATTTTTCGAACAGGAGGGGTTGATACACCCTACACCAACCCCCTCACGGCTGGGAAAACTCTAGTCCTCTCCTCCCTGTAACCCCAGACGATTTCATTCAGCTGAGAGTGATAGGAACCTCTGTGTTAATCTATATATGTCTCTCCACCTTTATCATCCGTCACAGGCAACCGTGATGTGGACAGAAATCCGTCAATTAGAGGGATATGAGAGGACAGGGGAACAAGATCAGGTCAGGTAGGTCATGTCAGAAGCAGTCCTTGTTAACATGACTATCAGAGAATCTCCTTGGTTATTATTGTAGCCCGCGTGTTCTTCCTGTCATGGTTGTTATACTTCTATCTACCTATCTATTGCCAGACGCCTCAATCCCGTTTGGGGTGGCCACAAACAAGTCCCCTCCAAGTCGCCCTGTCCCCCGCCATTTCACTGCCCTGCTCCCAACTCACACCCCCCTCTCTCATATACCTCTCCACCCCATCCCTCCATCTCATACTTGCTTGGGTATATTTGAAGTGCCTTGTCATACTACTCATACTTAGTCGAAATACTAGGCTAGATTCATGTCAGCTTCAGTTTCAGTAAAGGCCACTGTCATACTGATCATACTTGGTCGTCATACTAGCTTAGATTAATGTCAGAAGCAGTTATGTTAAGGAAGAGTAGTAATATCTATCACTCTGTCTATCTATCTGACCATCTCTCTCTCTCTCTCTCTCTCTCTCTCTCACACACACACACACACACACACACACACACACACACACACACACACACACACACACACACACACACACACACCAATCCTCGCATTTAAAGAACTGATAGTCACTGAAACTATCCATATTTTAAACCTCTTCTCAAATTAACCACCTCTACTATCCTGTTAACCTGAATCCCTCCCTCATCTCCCCTCGTTCCCATCATCTCCCTCCCTCATTCCTCTCATCTCCCCTCATCTCCCCAGAGCCTCAGCTCATTCCCCTCTTCTCACCTCCACCCCACACAGTCTGTGATCACGGCGTTGAGAGTAGAGCAAATCCACGTCATTTTTCATCTCTTCCCCTCCCCACCTTCCCTCCGGATGCTAATGCCTTCCTTCCCCTTCCACCGCTTGGGTACTAGGCCATCTCTAACCCCTTCAGAATGGCGATTTATTTCCATTAATTTCTAGCTGATCCCAGAGAAACACTAAAGGCAGGAGATAATTTTCTAAGCGAAGGGATGAGGTGTAGCATTCATTAACTCTTTCACATTGATAGATATACAGTAATTTTGAAGTCATGCATCGGTATCTAAAAGGGCAGTTTAGACAGACAGATAGATAGATAGAGACAGATAGATACATAGATGGATAGATAGACAGAGTGTGAAAGGCTTGGGAGAGGCAGGAGGCAAAGCAGAGTAGGACAAGGAAGGATATGGCAGGAGAGAGAATGAAGGGATAGGACAAGAGAGACAAGGGCAGGGCAGGGCAGGGCAGGGCAGGGCAGGGCAGGGCAAGGAAGAACAGGGTAGGACAGGGCAGGACAGGAAGAAGAAGGGCAAGAGAGCAGGGAACGGAAGGACAGGACAGGGAAGGGTAGGTGGGGCAAGGCAGGATATTTAGGAAGAGGAAAGGAAGAGGAGGGAAAAACAGAGATGAAAGAGAGAGAGAGAGAGAGAGAGAGAGAGAGAGAGAGAGAGAGAGAGAGAGAGAGAGAGAGAGAGAGAGAGAGAGAGAGAGAGAGAGAGAGAGAGAGAGAATAAAGACACCGAGGTAAAAAAAAGATATTTCCTCACGTCATGATTAAGGTCGAACTCCACTTCCCTCTCAGAATTTGCATGAGAGAGAGAGAGAGAGAGAGAGAGAGAGAGAGAGAGAGAGACAGACAGACAGACAGACAGACAGACAGACAGAATCCACTAAAAAAAAAAAAACAGGAATGCGTTTTGTGATGATGCGGGTGGCAAGATTAAAATTACACCCACGTCCTCTGGCTGAAAGGGTACAAAAACAATATTATAGAGGGGGCTATGAGCTGGAGGGAGGGCAGCCAAATAGCAGAGGAGAGGACGACGTGGAGGCGATTTGTTTGTGGCCACCCCTTATGGGATTAAGACGCCTGGAGATAGATGGATAGATGGATGGATGGATAGGTAGATAGATATATAGAAAGATAGATAGAGACATTCTGACTGATAGATAGTTAGACAGGTAGACAGAGATAGACAGATGGTAAGACAGATAGATATACAGAGATAGATAGGTAGATAGATAGATTGATAGATAGACAATTGGACTAGTGTGTGTTGATTTCTGTGTGTACATCCTGTCTTTCAGTTCAAATCCTCTCTCTCTCTTTCCTATTGCACGTAGGCACTGATTTTTACACACACACACACACACACACACACACACACACACACACACACACACACACACAGCAAACACACTAACACATACAATCCCACCCTCTCTCTCCCTCTCTCCCTCTCTCTCTCTGCTGCACATTTACATATTGTTTTTTGACGGAAGGGCAAAAAACAGTGACTCTTTGGTGCTTTTGTTTCTCTCTCTCTCTCTCTCTCTCTTTTGAGAAATAAATGGAGTGGTTTTTGTGCCCAGGAGTCTATGATTTATCTCATTATTATTATTATTATTATTATTATTATCACCATCATCATCAACATAACCATCATCACCATTGCTATGATCATTATTATTATTATTATTATTATGATTATGATTATGATTATTATTATTATTATTATTATTATTATTATTATTATTATTATTATTATTATTATTCATTTTATTTATTACTTCTCTTCATTACTGGGGATTTTGTGGCGCTTAGTGATTTAAAATAAATTTGTTTTTAGAAGAACAAGAAGGTAGTGATGATGATGATGATAATGATGATGATGATGACGAAGAGGAGTGAGTGAGTGAGGGAGGGAGGGAGGGAGGGAGGAGAGAATATGCAACGTGGTGGAGGAAAGAGAGTCATGGGGAGGAGGGAGAAAGTGGAGGAAAAAATTGTTAAAAATCCTGATTTAAAAAAAGTGACAAAGGAATGGCTGGTGGAGAGAGAGAGAGAGAGAGAGAGAGAGAGAGAGAGAGAGAGAGAGAGAGAGAGAGAGAGAATTGGTGTAGGCTGAAATAAACCCCTAGAATAGTTCTGACCATGAGAAGGGTAAATAAAAGCTTGCGTCCACCCTATGTTGATAATAAATAAATGTATAGAAATAAAATAATATAAATAAAGACTTGTATCCACCCAGCTAACAATGTAAATAAATAAAAATAATTGAATAAAGGTCTAAATCCACCCCACGTTTCCAAGGCCCGTTAGCTCAGTTGGTTAGAGCGCCGTGCTGATAACGCGGAGGTCGTGGGTTCGACCCCCATGCGGGCCAGCATTTAATTTTCCCATAGTAGGTTTGAGTGACAGGTGAGGGGCATATCCAGAGGGGGGGGGTTCTTATTATAGTCTGTTTTTATCTGACGGAACTGGGTCATTTTTTCAAGGTTAATTCTGTGTCCTGGTTGTGTGAAATCTGATGAGACTATGATGTGGTGATGAGTCTCCTTGGTTACTAGTCAAATCAACCCTCCAGTCTGACAACACTTGGGCATCAATCAAGCTGAAAGGGGTCACGAGTCTCTCTCTCTCTCTCTCTCTCTCTCGGCACAAGAGTTGGCAAAACTTCTCATTGAAACACATCTCCCCTCCCTAACCTCCCCTTCCCCTCCCCTCCCCTCCCTTATCCACCCCTCCCCCTTCCCCTCCCTCTATCACTACTCCTGGATTGGTGCCAGTAGTAGGGGGAAGGGGGGAGGAAGGGAGGAGGAGATAAGAGGGGAAGTGAGGGGGGGGCGGGGAGGAGGGAAGTGAGAAGGGAGATATGAAAGTGAAAAAAAATCGAGGCGAAGAGACACAGATAAATATAATGAAAACTGAAGAGAAAATAAAAGCATCTATAATATAAATCTAATCATCTATACATCCATTATAATAATCTATAATATACATCAATTCATTTATTCATTTATATAAACATTGTAAACATCTATAATATACATCCATTCATCTATACACTCATAATAAACATCTGCTCATCTTTACATATATTATTAAATTCAATAATGTAAATCCAATCATATTTACCTCTATAATATACTGTATATTTGTTAATCTAAATGCTACAGCTGTATAAAGTAAGGGTACAGTTATTATCCAGCCTTATACTACCGTCACACACACACACACACACACACACACACACACACACACACACACAATCACATACACAGCTTATAAGCAGAAATCACACATGCACACAACCTATAAACAAGACACACACACACACACACACACACACACACACACACACATCTAATTTGACTCTGAGAAGTACAGCACCGTGAACAATAATCACCGTCTCCCTAACACCTCTTCCTTAGCGATTTATTTTTCGATATGGCTGGTTAATATCCTTTTGTACCTTATTTAAGCAGATTATGGCGATATCTGAAGGATTTATGTAACACGGAATAAGGAAAGTAAGGTTTAATAAGCAAAATAAATCGCTTAGGAAAAGGTGTTAGGGAGCTTCCTTGACCGACGAGAATACGGGCCAAGGAAACGTGTAACTCGCATTCCGTCTTCTGGCTGACTTCAGGTATTTCGCAACACTTATTCCTAAGCTATTTAGTTTATATACTACATTTTAACATCTCATTGTACTTTTATATAACTCTGGTAATGTCTAAAAGATGCAGTCAATAGACATAAGTATTGAAAGTGTACTAAATCGCCAAGGAAAAGGTGCACCGAAGTCTCCCCTGCCAATGAAAACGGCTCCGTGACAACAAGCTTCGAGTTAGTCAAGAGTACAACACCACTTCTCTTAATCAACAAACATCCCTCTTTTAAGACCATCATTTCTACTGTTTTGGGTGTACTAATATACAAGTCACATCTGAAAACGGAAAAACAACGGGGATCAACACTTACAAGTCACGAAAATGCTGAAATAACGAAGAAGCCGCCATGAAACCTCCGTCACTCAACTATCAACACCGAACAGCTGATCTCGAACTACGGACGGTCACTGTGTATCGGTATTTGGCTTTATATGTGGTTTGTTTACATGCCGCGTTTCAGATCCAATTGTTAAGGGTTTCACAACTGAATATAAGGAATTCGAAGCTTATTTATACCTACGAGATCTCAGTTTTGGAACATGGGCGTCGTTCGAGATTAGCACACAGACGCTGGCAATGTAAACAAAGGGACACGAGCCTAAAATAGTTTCTCCATAGCAAAATATTTCTTGCTATCACTTCGCCATGTACTGTCAAACTCTAGGGTGGGATGCTGAAGCGTAATTACGATCAAATCCTGGTGGCAGCTGAAGATTTATTTTTCCAGGAAGATTTAGAGACACAGGAAGATTCTACAGTCTTTCCTCCTTCATCCTGCAGAAAACAGGTACAGCCTTCGTTAATTTTCCTCCTGTAACCAAGATTTTTTTTTGTGTGTGTGTGTAAGAGAAACAAGAGACATGGTAGATTCTGTTCTCATCTTCCTTTGCCCTTCCTAGAAAAAGAAATTTGAGTTACGACGAGGAATTGATCATAGACATTTTTGAGAATCCCGCCCCTGACCCCTATGATATATATTTTATTCTTGGCATCTCCATACGATTTGTCTTTTTTTAGCTTAGGATTGACTAATTAAAGGACTTGAATTTAGCATCCAGTAGCATCTGGCCAGGGAGAGGGTGTCACAGAGCCTCCGAAGCCCACTGAGTATGAGTCTTCAAAGTCCACGAGAAGATAGGTCTCTGCAGTAGAAAGCGTGACTCCTGGGATCGTCAGAAGTAAGTCGTTTCCCCCCCGTCTGCATCTTGCTTCGTGGTTCCTATCCTGTGGGAGGGAGGTGAAAAATTGGACTTAAACACCTTGAATACGATGCTGTTTCTTATATTTCATTCTTATACTCCAGCTCAACCTCACATCACTTTGTCTGAGCTGTGTTATCGCCTTATCTGATCGATGCTGGCGTGATCTGAGTCTGTTCTTACTTATTTCGATGATTGTCTCGTAATCTGGTTTGATTTTATTTCCATGTCACGTAATCTGTGTGTGTGTGTGTGTGTGTGTGTGTGTGTGTGTGTGTGTGTGTGTGTGTGTGTGCTTTACATCACCTGACATCTGACTTATGCTTGGTGTCAACGGTGTCATACGTATAGTCAGCGGTGGTGTATCCCTCTAGGTCTGCCACGGTGTCATGCAGTGTGGTGTGTCGCGTCTCCCACAGCGGCAAGACAGCCACTCCCGCCACAGCAGCAGCAGCACCAAACAGCACAGAGATGGCCCAGGGGTAAGTGTCCTCCTGTGGGCCAAGAAGGTGAGTCAGTGGGGTGTGAATGAATGATAAGTATATACAATAGAGGCGTGGTTCTTCAATCATGAATGTATAGAAATGTGAAAGATGAATGACAGCCCTAGGAACTAACCGAGGCAATAATATAATACGCCACTGTCCTCCCAGCTCTAAACGTCACCACTGAAACACACAACCCCACACTCCTTTCCTAACTAACTGATATTCTTAAACACCAAGAGGCTAATTGCAGAAAGACCAAAACAGTCGTAGGAATGATGCAAAACACACATGATATAAGATGCCACAAATTCCTTCCACACTTTCTCTTATCTTCAGACTCATACATGTTCGTTTTTTTTTCTCCAGTCTAGCTCACTGATATTCCTAAACACACACACACACACACACACACACACACACACACACACACACACACGTCATAGAAACACAAGAACATCCACTGACATTCTTGATACTCCTAAAACCCAACACACAAATCGTCCATCTATCTATATATAGCCAGACGCCCTAATCCCGTATGGGGTGGCCACAAACAAATCGCCTCCATATCGCCCTGCCACTTCGCTGCCCTTCCTCCAATTTACACCCCCTCTCTTATATACCTCTCTACCCTATCCCTCCATCTCATCCCCAGTCTCTCCCTCTCTCTTATATACCTCTCTACCCTATCCCTCCATCTCATCATCAGTCTTCCCCTCTCCACGTCACTCATACACTCTCCTAGTTAGTCTCTCAGTCTCCATCCTCTCCATTTGGCCAAACCACAAACCATACTCACACAAAAGCATCCACTGAAACTCACCAAAGCACTCATTATATAGGGAGCCACAATTCCGCCAGCTCTAGATGCGAGCATGGAAGCACACATCCCCATGCTTCTTATCTCCGTTGGGTTGAGTTCCAGGGAGTACAGGAACACAACATTGATGGCTACGGTGCTGAACATCTTGCCTATCATCACCAAGAATATGGAGAGCCAGTGCAAGCCTGGAGGGGAGGGAGACTGGTTGGATGAATGGAATTATAAGCAGGGGTATAGAGAGGGTGCTAAATAAAATGGTAACTTAGAGAGAGAAAGAGAGAGAGAGAGAGAGAGAGGAGTAGTTAGATGGCTGAATATAGAAAAACACATTAAAAGCATGAACACCGTAACTCTTTCACAATAATACCACATCGAATGCTGGTATAATTCATCCACTATAATACCGTGTGATGCAACCGCAATGAGTATGTAGATAAGTAGAATATCTTTTTGAACTGGCGGTACTGAAGGCATAAATAGAAGTGAGCATCGTTTGAAATGTGGCAAGAATTCTTTCACTATAACTGGAATAAAATCAGTGGCGTTAATTAAAACTATAATTCCCCATAGAATAAAGGTGTAAATAAAAAAATACCTTGTGGAATTAGGGGATTGGTGAGTAGGGATATGGTACAGACGACGTAGCTAAAAACTATAATCGTTCTCCTTCCAAATCTCGCCGCCAGAGGGACGATTAGCGTACTTCCGGGTAACTCCACAGCCCCTGCTATCGCCACGTACACGAACGGATCCACGCCCATTGCAGAGGCGCCCAGAGTCAGCCCGAAGAACAGCATGGACACTACGAACTGATTTAAGCAGGTGACTACGGTGATCAGGCGCATTTTGGGAGTCCTGAGGAAGAGGTGGAAGACAGAGGTGAAGATGAATGAGGGTATAGGATTAGAGAGAGAGAGAGAGAGAGAGAGAGAGAGAGAGAGAGAGAGAGAGAATTATCACAGCCTCTTCTCCCACTTCTGAAGAGGATGAGGGAATTTCCAGAGAAAAAAGAAAGAAAGAAAGGAACGAACTCATAAAAGGTGAATTATGCAAAGTTATGTGTTTGTGTGTGTGTGTGTGTGTGTGTGTGTGTGTGTGTAGTAATAGTAGTAGCAGTAGTAGCAGTAGTACAATAATTACCTGAAGAGTACAGTAATATAGTAGCACATCCGTCTGAGCACATTCCTCTGCCCGCCTTCCTTGTCCCTTGTCTGGTTACACACAGCCTGGTTAGAGTATGGAAAAAATAATAGTTACCCATAAAATTAGAGAGAGAGAGAGAGAGAGAGAGAGAGAGAGAGAGAGAGAGAGAGAGAGAGGTAAATAATGAAAGAAAAAATTACCGAGGTGTTCAACTAAAATCTTTAATATCCTTTTGTACGTTATTTATGCAGAGTGTGGCGATGTTAGAAGGATGTATATATTATTAGAGCACAGGATGGCGTAAAAAGGAATCAAATCGCTTAGAAAAAGGTGTTAGGGAGCTTCCTGGACCAGCGAGAAGACAAACCCAAGCTCCCTACCTGCTCCTGGACCTTATGCATAATTTTAAGTAACTCTTGGTCCTCAGGCAGTGTTACTTTGTTCCATTTTGCCGCCCTCCTGAGTTCCTTTAGTGCCCTCTGGTGCTGCCCTACCACCGCCAGCCAACGCGGGGACTCACCCACGAACCTGGAAAACACGTAGACGCCTGGTGGATTAGTGGGTTCAGGCTTTCCAACCTTTTTTCTTATGCAAGGAAGAAGAAACCAGAGACCAGGAGCTCTCAAGACTGTTCCCTCGAAGACAAATAAAAACAAAATAATAGAGAACCAAAATCAGAGTTACAAAACATTCCAAAAAGATTCCAGTGAAAGGAAGGATTGAATTTTATCTCTCACATAATGCCACTCAGGGATGCGTGACTGTTTACCCTCTTCTCAAATACTTATTGAAGACTAGAGTTCTCCCTGGCATGAGAGAGGTTAATGGAGACTTGATTAACACTCTCAGGCTCACCAAAGTCCCGGGAAGAAGAGGAGACAGGGCAGAGAGACAGCCAGTTGCAGCCATCTCCAATCTCTAATCAGGTAGGCCCAGGCACTGCACACCATCACGCCCACAGCCCACGGACAGAACTGGGTTAGGCCTATTTGGGATCGCATTTTTAACTCTGTCACTTCCAAGACTGTGAAGAGAGAGAGAGAAATCATCATCATAATCATCAGCATCACCGTTATTATCATTGTCATTATTAACATTGCCATCATCATCATCATCATCATTTTGAGTTAGGTCACCTCCAGTACTCTCCCAACATACTCATAATTTCCATCAGTAACATACAAAACAATACTCATGGCAACATACAGACCAAATCGCAATGGAAGGGGTGTTAAGGAGTCTCATTACCCAGCATATATCCAATCTGTAGCGAGGTAGGATGCATTGTGCCTAGAATAAATCGAGCGGTGAAGAGCAGGGGTAGGGAGGGGAGCCAGGCTGACCCCAGGCCGACGATAGTGAAGATAAGCGTTGATAAGGAGAGCATGGATAGACGGCCGTATCTGTGGGTAGGAGTGATGGTGATTGTTGTGGTGATGGTGGTGGTGATGGTGATGATGATGATGATGAGGAGGAGGAGGATGGGGTGGAGATGATGAAGAAGATCAAGATGATGATAATGATGATACGATGATGACACGGCTAACAACACTGCACTACTACTACCACTACTACTACTACTACTACTACCACTGCAACTACTACTACTACTACTACTACTACTACTACTATTATTAATTAACATGTAATGGTTCACTGTTCGTGGCCACCCTCTCTGTGTTTCAGACGTGTGGTATTAGACAGACAGACAAATTTATAGAGAGAGATAGACAGATAGATAAACAGACAGACAGACAAATTTATAGATAGTTCGACATAGAGACAAACAGACATGCAGACAGACAAACAGACAGACATATAGGCTAGACAAACGGACAGACATACTAATACACACCAACCTATCAGCCAGGAATCCAATGAAGGCCGCTCCCACCAGCATACCCAGCATATACACGCCTTGGTATGTTGCTCGCAGGTATTTTCTCCCGCATACCAGCTGAAACTGAGGTATATCCATCTGTCAGTTTGGCACCACCTGGCCATACTGGACCTTGTGTGTGAAAATCTTTAATGTGTGACTGACTAACAGGGCCACTTCTAGATATGCCCAAACCTCAAAATCATTTCTTGGTAGTACTAACCTCCAATGTTTGTGTGTTTGTGTGTGTGTGTGTGTGTGTGTGTGTGTGTGTGTGTGTGTGTGTGTGTGTGTGTGTGTGTGTGTGTGACTGGGCATATGTATGTGAAAAATCTTTAAGGTGCGGATGACTAACAAGGCCGCTTCCAAAGATGCCTCCACCTCAAAATCACACCTTCATATGCGGTACTAACCTCTGACGTGATGGTGGATGAGAAGGTGGAGGAATTGAAGATCCACTCTGTACACTCCTCCTCCACCAAATGCCCTGTTCTATTGTCAATCACCAGGTAATTACAGGTGGGGCTGAGGGAGACAGGTAAGGTATTTATTATCATCATTATAATTAACAGTGGAACCTTTTTTTGTTATCATTATCATCACCGTTAAGAGCAGTGTCAGCATCATTAGTCTTGTTACGAGAGAGAGAGAGAGAGAGAGAGAGAGAGAGAGAGAGAGAGAGAGAGAGAGAGAGAGAGAGAGAGAGAGAGAGAGAGAGAGAGAGAGAGAGAGAGTTGCTACAGGGAAGGAAACACGAAAAATGAAGAACCTAACCTAAGAGTGTTAATATCTTACTCATAAACGGGTGTGTCTGGATCAGTGGTGTTGTAGGTGGTATTATCGGGCGTGGAGGTGGCGTTGGGCGGGAGGACGGTGGTGTGGGCGTAGGCGTGGGCGTGTGGGGGTAGATGACAGGTGTGGGGTACAGGTGCAGCCACAAATGCTCCAATCACAAGCTGGTACGCGATGAGTGAGTACCCTGAATTGTAAAGAGAGAGAGAGAAAAAGAGAGAGAGAGAGAGAGAGAGAGAGAGAGAGAGAGAGAGAGAGAGAGAGTTGATTTTATGTTTCTGATTAAAAATATCCTTAATAATAGATAATTTTGCTTTTAGGAATAGATATATTAGGGTCAAATAGATAAAAAAAATAATCTTTCTTACAATAGGACAATAGGTCATGGAAAAGAGACGCCTTCATGTGGTGGCACTGATAAACCCATACGGCTCCACTGCCTGGTTCTAAAAACGTCCCTCAGCTCCCTGCCTATCCCACTAAGCTAGGATGATGGACTGAAGGAGAAGGATAACGTAAGCCTGCAGTCCACTGGGTTCACGTTTCAGATGAACCTGCAGCTACTACTACTACTGCTACTACTACTACTATTACCACTACGGTATTACTATTACTACTACTACCATCACAACCACAGCCACAGCCACCGTCACCACCACCACTACGACTTCCACCACCACCACCACCACCACCACCACCACCACCACCACCATTACTACTACTGCTACCACTACTACTACTACTACTACTACTACTACTACTTCTACTACTACTTACAATAAGAAATAACAGCAGCGTAAACAACAGTCCACTTCCCGGTGCCCATGACAAACAGGATACTATCAAAGCTGTCACCCTCCATCTTGATCCTCTCATTCAGCCTGCAGTCCACTGGGTTCGGGTTTGAGATGAACCTGGGGCCACAGCAAGAAGAACCACCTCACTACAGCCTCATAAAATCGCCTGAGAGAGAGAGAGAGAGAGAGAGAGAGAGAGAGAGAGAGAGAGAGAGAGAGAGAGAGAGAATAAATAACTCACAGTTCCCACACAGTTTAAATAGCGTAACCAAATTAGTGCCGAGAGAGAGAGAGAGAGAGAGAGAGAGAGAGAGAGAGAGAGATCAGAGTTAGTTGCCACACAGGTTTAATTGTCATCAAATAACTATATAAATATTCCAGAACAAGTAATTTACTACGGGAGTACAGGTAATATCGGAACTGTTGATGTAGTTTTCGAAGACATCTGATTTCCCAGTAAAATTCGAGAGACAAGTCGCCTAAGTCATGATGTTACGGAGATGGAGAGTGGTTCAGCGATGCCTTGCGAATCCACACCGGGGAATGATTCGTGTTGAGCGAACCTTCGACGCCCGAAGTGAAACGGCTCAGAACAAGACTGGATTCTTTGTGTTTCGTTTTCCCCAGAGTCTCCGCCCGCCAGTTTTTTTTTCCAAAGTTACTGTTCGGGGTGAAATCTACGTTAATACGAATTTTTATGCTGCTTTTTCACTCCCACAGAATTGTATATACGTTTCCGCACATACAGTGGCAAAAACTGGCTTGGTTTGAAGTCTAACAGAGCCAAAAACTGCAACAAACGAGGCAAATATTTTCAGAGAGCAACGCCTCCCCACCCTGCAGTACATGGCCTGTGATCCTCTCTTCACCCCCGGGAAAAAAGATTTGAATTCCACATGTCAGGCTGCATCGTTTCGCGCCAAATGCCTTCGAGAGGAGGGAGGGGATGGGGGATCGGCTGTGGGAGGCAGGACAATGCTGGAACAAGCTAGTGACTCTGATGTTGTGTGTGTTGGAAGATATGTCATTATTTGACATTTTAAAGCGTTCTTGGCTCCTGGGAACTTCGCTAGACTGGTGTTCTGCTAGTATAAGGTAAGTGAGAATGTTTTGGTATATCAGAATGTGTTTATTTTTGTCAATATTAAGCTTAATAGCACTCATTATAATCTGATTCACATTCGTTGCATCTTATCTGCGTTAAGGTATTGATGTGGCTGTGACTGAAAGATTTAAGGAAAATATTCTGAGTTAGTTTGGCTAAAAGAAGAGGATAGAGAATGAAAGACTGTTTAGGAAAGTGTGTGTGATTGAGGTGGAGGGGAGAGAGGGTGGGGGAGACCAAGGATGAGATGGAGGGATGGAGTGGAGGGATGTATGTGGCATGTGAGGGAGGGGTGAACTGGAGGCATGGCAGATAAATGGCAGAGGACAGGGCGGTATGGAGGCGATTTGTTTGTGGCCACCCCTTAGGAGATTAAGGTGGATGGCTATAGATACTGTAAATATATAGATAATTTGTTTAGATGAGAATATATATTGATTTTTAAAATTGTTCCAATATATTTTTGACTTGTTTGTTATAGATGGAACGAGTGTGTTTGTATACGGAAAGAGTTGGTATGTGGGAGTGTCTTTGGTTTAGAGAGAGAGAGAGAGAGAGAGAGAGAGAGAGAGAGAGAGAGAGAGAGAGAGAGAGAGAGAGAGAGAAAAAAAATCGTCTGGAGGGAGAAAGAACAAAGCAAACCAGAATGTCATTATATTTAATTGTTGTACACTGACAGCGATATGAAGCACGCGCGCGCACACACACACACACACACACACACACACACACACACACACACACACCGCTCGTTGGTGCAGTGGTAACGCTCTCGCTTGCCAACTGGTGGACGGGAGTTCGCGCCTCGCTCAGGTTGCGAGAAAGTTTCACTGACGAAGTGGGTGGTTACTGTCCCCCTTGAGCAAGGGGACGGGTGTGTTCGTGTGTGGAGGTCACAGCCTTGCCCTTAGATCGGACTATATGAGCTCCCAGCTCCCTTCCGGGAGGGTAAAAGCTGACCCGGTGAATTACACACACACACACAGTCAAAATAGAGATCGCTTCCACCTTGCACAGTGGCCGACATGCAACACTGCACACACACACACACACACACACACACACACACACACACACACACACACACACACACACACACACACACACACACACACACACACACACACACACACCTGCCTCATACCTATTGTTGCTAAGCTTTTTTTTTTCCTTCCTGCGTTGCTTACCATCAAATATTTTTCATATTGTTAAAAATAGATTCGTTTATTTTTTTTCCCAGACTGTATCATATTTTAGTGTTTATTGTTTTTATGCATAGGGGTTCCGAAGCATATTTTACTTAGCGACTTATTCTCCTATTTATATCTCAGTTTTCTTCTATACACCACTGATGGTAACTATGTAGGTACAACAAAGATATAGGTATTATAAGAGACTGTACAGTATATGTTAAGGTGTAATATCCAAAATAAATCTCTAAGGAAGAGGTGTTAGGGAGTCTCTCGTGCCGATATGAAAATAATATATGTTTAGGAGCAATAGGTAGACAAAATCACCAAGGAACAGGCATCACGGAGCTCCTTAAAGAGTTCCTCGAATGAATTAGGAGTGACATGCAGTTGCTTTATACGTGATTCAAGCCCGTATGAGAGAGAGAGAGAGAGAGAGAGAGAGAGAGAGAGAGAGAGAGAGAGAGAGAGAGAGAGAGAGAGATTAATGGCTGTATAAAAAGCAGGAAATCGTGTGTGTGTGTGTGTGTGTGTGTGTGTGAGCTGCATAAAAAGCAGGGAAAGGTGTGTGGAGGAGCTCTGTGTATGTATGTATGTGTGTATTGTTATGGGGTGTATATCAAGGTGCACCCTTAACCCTTAATTAAGCACCAAAAGGGATAAGATAAAGTTTGCAAGAAAACTAACTTAACTTTACTGTACACTATAACATACACAACCAAAGAAGAAACCAGGGTTCGTTTTACAAAAGGACGGATTCATATAGGCCTCAGAATACAAATACTGTATAAAACAAGTTATTTCTTACCTAACCAGAACACACTCAGTGGAGGCTAAGTACTCACAAAGCTCGAGGAAGCGTGGACACTTCGAAGGTTAAATCCAGATATAAATCACACACTAGTGTAAATGGGGGAGTGAGCCAGAAATGGGAAATGGTCCACAAAACAGTGTATTTTATAATCAAAGTCACGTATTGAGTAGTGTTGGGGAAAAGTGCAACACAATGTGACAGAAGTGTAACGTGACAGTAAATGTGTACAAATGTGTACAAATGACAAAATGTGTACAGGGATGTGTGTACAAAATGAGACAAAAATGTGTACAGGGATGTGTGTGTACAGAAAGAGATACAATGTGTCTCTTCACACTTTCCTGGAGCTTATAAAGGAGACTTACTCCACCTTTCTCAGCTAATTAACCACTAGGCTGTCTTAAAAACCCTGTTCATACAGAAACAACTGAGGCACCTGCTACAAATGAGGGCCTCATATACTCCACACAGGACCAATTGCGTGCCATCAAGAACGTGACGAAAGCGCCATTTAGGCTTCTAATTGGCAAACATCCCTACTTTCCTCCTCCCACATTATGTCACATCCACACTTCAAGGACAAGAGGAACTTTCTGCGTAATTTGTGAGAAAAACATCTGGTGTGTTGTCAGTTGAGAAGGCAAAAGTGACTGCTGGGTAAAGACAGCTGTGGACCAGGGTCATCCTTTACAGGCAGCGAGACTGATAGGAAAAAGATTTATATTCTTAATGGCTCGCTTATCTCTCCTTTCATTATCACCTTATCTTCTATTTCACCCAATCGCTACTGGGGTAACTACGCCAGTGACAGTATGTTTGTTTGTGTGTGTGTGTGTGTGTGTGTGTGTGTGTGTGTGTGTGTGTGTGTGTGTGTGTGTGTGTGTTTATATTCTTACGCACACACAGCCTCCCTTACCGCCACATGACAAGCGACTCAAAATTATCCCACTGTGTCAAGTACACAAATTCCACTAACACCACATCTGCATCACACTAAACTGCATAAATCGCCGAGGAGGATGCGTTGAGAGAAAGCCTAACACTCTTATAATACATCTACTTATAATACTACTACTACTACTACTACTATTCTACAATTACAACTTACTTAAAACCATCTTGCACATTTAACCAAACAAGAAACTTCACTCTTTTGCTTGTCTATCAGAATATATAATGTCCACAGTAATAAAAATAGACAATTAGATAAATGAGTACGCTAAAGAGGTCCGTGAGGTGAAGCAAGGATTCCATGGGCTAGAATGATTTATCGATGAGTGTGTGGCCCATTTTTTAGGCATCCTGTTCGTAGTTCTCACACTTTAGCACTTTGTCTTTCCTTGTTTCTGGTTCCTACTTCATCTCATCCTTAGGTAGGGAGAAAATGATGATGATGATGATGGTGATGCCGGTGATGATGATGATGATGATGATAATGGTGATGGTGGTGGTGGTTGTGTTTGTAGATGATGATGATGATGATGAGAAAAAGCGAGAAGGTGAGAATGAGGATGATAATTATGATGATAATAATGTACGAGAAAAAGTTAGAATGATAATGATAATGACGACAATAATAATAATAATAATAATAATAATAATAATAGTAATAATAATGAAGATACCGATTCGCCAAACCTTCAAGAAACAACTTTGTCTTAAGCAGTTTCGTCCCAGATCTCACTAACTTAGCACTCGATCCTTCTCCTTTGACTGTCAGCTGCAAAATGGCCCTACACCTATACCTACACCCTATACCGACCCCATTATAGCCTTCAACTGCATTTATAAACGTTCCTAAGCATGAGGTGTATGTGAGATTGTATGTAAATTCTCCTGTCTTCACCTCACAACTGTCAATCAACCCAATGTGCTTGAACCGTATTTATATAGGCTTCTAAGCTCAAGGTGTGTGTAAGATTGTTTGTAAATTCGCTTCTCTTCATCTTAAAGTTATCTGTCAACCCAGTGCACCTCTGAACTGCATTTATAAAGGCTCCTAAGCTTGTGGTGTGTGTCAGATGGTTTGTAAATGCTCCTCACTTCATCCAAAAGCTATCAGTCATTCTGAAATTCAATCTGAGCTTACAGTACAGTGAAAATATATGATAAACAAACGATTATTGATTAAAAATAGTTTTAGGGAAGCATCTCACTGTCCTCTTCTGTATAAATTCTTTCCAACATCCCCCTAAATCGCTAAAGGAGAGGTGTTAGGGAGCTTCCTTTACCTACGAGGCTACGGTCCTCTTCTGTGTTACATAAATCCTTCCAATATCGCCCTACTCTGCATACATTACGTGGAAAATGATCTTAACTAGCCATATCCAAAAATAAATCGCTAAGGAAAAGGTGTTATGGAGCTTCCTTAACCAGCAGGCCTAAATATTAACACTGATACCCTTAACCCTGTGTTCTAACCCCTTCCAGACGATTTTATTCAGCTGAGAGTGAGTCATAGGAGCCTGAGAATGATAGATGTCAGATAGATAGATAGACCGATAGATACAGATACGTGGATAGATAGATAAAAAGATAGATAGATATAGATACTTAGGTAGATAGAGAGAGACAGACAGATAAATAGAATAATACATAGCCATCCAAAGAACGTAGGATAAATAACATAGCTTGAAAAGACACGCATATATTTTTTCTAAGTCACATTCTTCTCCTAAAACACGACCCACAGGGGGCTGAGAAATTAAATATATCTAAAAGGAATGAGTATACACATATATATTGATATAACTTAATAGTATAACAAAGAATAATAACAAAACAGCATATAGTCTTTTATTTAGAAGGTAGAGGAGTGGATATGTGTTTGTGGGTGTGTGTGGGTGTTAGAGGGGATGGATTTGTGTGTGTGTGTGTGTGTGTGTGTGTGAGAGAGAGAGAGAGAGAGAGAGAGAGAGAGAGAGAGAGAGAGAGAGAGAGAGAGAGAGAGTGAGAGAGAAATATGTACAATATGTGGATATGTATGCATCTATGTTATGTGTGTGTGTGTCTGTGTGTGTGTCTGGGTGTGTGTGTGTGTGTGTGTGTGAGAGAGAGAGAGAGAGAGAGAGAGAGAGAGTGAGAGAGAAATATGTACAATATGTGGATATGTATGCATCTATGTTATGTGTGTGTGTGTGTGTGTGTGTGTGTGTGTGTGTGTGTGTGTGTGTGTGTGAGAGAGAGAGAGAGAGAGAGAGAGAGAGAGAGAGAGAGAGAGAGAGGGAGGGAGAGTATGTGTGTGGATATGTATACACTTATGTACAGTGTGTGTGTGTGTGTGTGTGTGTGTGTGTGTGTGTGTGGTTCTCCTCTTGGCACTAGGACATCATGACCCTGACATCAGCAGGACGTCGTGTCATCCACGGGAATAGGATTATTGATGCCGTTCCTGAAAAAGAAAAAAATCTCCATCATCATCATCATCATCAACATCATCATCCGCAGCATCACCACCACCATCATCATCATTACCTTCCCCCCCCCCTCTTCCTCTACCTCCTTCTACTCCTCCTTTTCTTACTCCTCCCCTTTCCTCCTCATCATCATCCTTCCACATCACTCACAGTCCACCTTGTCGAATAACATCGTCACCTAATATGGGTACTGTCACCTGATATGAATCTCTCATTACTTAATTTGATAGTTCCCACCTGCTGTGATTTAGCTGTGACCTCACCTGACATTGGCCTTGTTCGTGGTGTCAGAGGTGTTGGCAGAGATGTTGGCAGTGTTAGTATACACCCCTCTAGATTATCCAGTATTTCCTCATCTGATGAATGTTGTCACCTTTGTTGTCAATTATCTCATCCATGTCACCTGATCTAATTGTGTGACCTCCCCTGACATTGGACTTTTTCTTGGTGTCAGAAGTGTTGGCACAGGTGTTGGCAGTGTTAATAAATCCCTCCTACTCTTAATCATCCAAACATTACCTGATCTGATTCTGTTGTCACCTATATCATTAATGTTGTCACCTAATCATTGTTTCCACCTCACCTGACATTCAACTTACTCTTGGTGTCACAGGTGTTGGCAGAGGTGTTGGCAGAGGTGTTGGCAGAGTCCCTCCTAATCTTAATCACCCAAACATTACCTGATCTGATTCTGTTGTCACCTAATTCACAAATGCCACCTGGTCATTGTTTCCACCTCACCTGACGTTCAACTTGCTCTTGGTGTTAGAGGTATTGGCAGAGGTGGTGTAGGTAGTGGTGTAGCCCTCCAAATCAGCGACTGTGTCTGGTAATCGCGTGTTCTGCGTCTCCCACAAGGGCAGCACAGCCAAACCCGCTAGTAGTGCCGCTATGCCGAACACCACAGAGATGCCCCAGGGATATTTGGCGTCCTGGGAAGAAAAGATAAGAATTTGCCTGTCAGCTTCACGAGAAATGTTAAAGGAGAGAGCTATTGTTTGGGGTAAAGGGGAAGTTTATGAAGCTACTGGGCATGAGGAGACAGTACTCTCTCTCTCTCCCTCTCTCTCTCTCTTACCAATGCACTCATAATGAAGGGCGCGACGATAGCACCAGCTCGGGAGGCCATCATACCAGCTCCCATTCCTTGCGTTCTCAGCTCGGTTGGTATTAATTCCAGGGAGTAGAGGAAGATTACGTTGAAAGCCGCTGAGCTGAACATCTTCCCTATCATGAGGAGGAGGATCGAGAGCCACTTGAGACCTGTGAGTGGAGAGAGAGTAAGATCTGTCAGTAGGGGATGATACAAATACACATACACATATATACGTCCATGGATAGGTAGATACATAAAAGCACGCACACATACATACATACGAGTAGATAGGTTCACACAAACACACACACACACACACACACACACACACACAGAAAGCCAACCAACCAACAGGGATGAGACGTTGAACAGCTAAAATAATCGATAATCATAATATTGCTTTAAAAATATGATAATAAGGTTAAATAGGTATGGCGGTGGAGAGGAGAGGAGAGAAGGGAAGAGGAAATGAGAGGAGAGGATGGGAAGGGGGAGGGGAGGAGAGGGGAGAAGAAAAGATGAGGGGAGGGGGAGGAGAGCTGAGTAGAAAAGAAACGCAAGAAGAAGGAATACAAATGAGAGAAAAGAAAGATTGACAGATAAACGGAGATGGAGAGAAAGCCAGAGAGATACCAGACAGAGAGACAGCCAGACAATAACACCAACCTTCAGGAATGAGAGGCTGGGCCAGGAGTGATGCAGCACAGATGAAGAAATCCACGATCAGACTCTTCCTAAGTCCAAAATATGCCACAACGGGGATGAATATCGTGGTGGAAGGAAACTCAGCCACAGCTACGATGGCACCGTAGAGGAAGGGGTCCACTCCCATCGCAGAGGCTCCGAGGGTGAGGCCAAAGAACGTCATGGCGCCAACGAAGTACTCTATGCACATGACGATGGAGATGAGGCGGAGTTTGGGGGTCCTGTGTGGAGGGGATTATGCCTGGTAATGCAATGATGAAAGGCATGACCACATAGAAGTAATTTGGGCCGTTCTATCTATCTATTCATCTACCTGCCTGTCTGTCTGTCTGTCTGTCTGTCTACCTACCTACCTATCTATCTGTGTATTTATTTATCTATCTATCTATATACATGAGTGGGGTGTCCGTGGATGTGGGAGGGTGCGGGTGGGCTTGCGTGCTTATTTGTTTATTTGTGTGCGTGTGTGTGTGTGTGTGTGTGTGTGTGTGTGTGTGTGTGTGTGTGTGTGTGTGTGTGTGTGTGTGTGTTTCTACCTAGAGATACACAGATCATACAGACCTAAAGAGTATGATGGCCCTGTCCAATACAGCCTGAGCCCAAGATTTTTTGCCAGTCCCTGCGGCACTCTGTTCTCTCGCCGACACCGCCTGAAGGGGAAGGGAGAGGCATCATCATCATTATCATCACCATCATCATCATTAGCGTATCATCATCATCATCATCATTAGTGGTACCATCATCATCATTAGCGTATCATCATCATCATCATCATTAGTGGTACCATCATCATCATTAGCGTATCATCATCATCATCATCATTAGTGGTACCATCATCATCGTCTTCGTCATTCTAATCGTCGTCATCGTCCTCCTCCTCATCATCATCAAAATTATCGATATCATCATCATCACCATCCTCCTCCTCCTCCTCCTCATCATCATCATCATCATCACCACAATGACGCAAAATATACTATGCTCTGCCCAGTGTGGCGATTTTCAGAGAGCAATAAGCTTCTCAGAATGTTATATAAAATCTTCAAAGTTCTTCAGCCAAGATATAGAACGATAGCCTATGAGTATAATGTAGTTCTTTCACATTAACTTGGCCCAGATTTTCGTCCTTTTGCGGCTCATTTCACGTAGCTCAGTGGCAGAAAAAGACGATACTGTTGCCCCACATCCATTCTGTAGAACTTCTTCGTGACCAGCATCATATTCAAGTGTTAATCAATTGCTACTGCTATTCAAGATGGAGGGATGGCAATTTTAGGCCAGGTTAGAGTAAAAAGAGTATAGGTAGAGGGAATTATTATTGTTAGGGATGGAGTAGCTTGTTTTATTATTATTATTATTATTATTATTACTACTACTACTACTACTACCATCACCACTGCTACTACTACTACTGCTACTATTACTACCACCACCACTACTATCTATCTATCTATTGCCAGACGCCTTAATTCCGTAGGGGGTGGCCACAAACAAATCGCCTCCATGTTGCCCTGTCCCCCGCCATTTCACTGCCCTGCTCCCAGCTCACACACCCCTCTCTCATATACCTCGCCACTCCATCCCTCCATCTTCACTACTACTACTAGTGTTATTATTATTATTATTATTATTATTATTATTATTATTATTATTATTACATGCTGTTGAATTTGCTGCATAATGGCGAGGAGTTTTTCGTCAGATGGCAGTGTTACTTTGTTCCATCTTGCTGCCTTCTTGAGTTCCTTTAGTGCCCTCTGGTGCTGCCCTACCACCGCCATCCAACGGGGGGACTCTCCTAGCAGCCTGGAAATAGATAGATAGATAGATGGATAGATAGATAGATAAAGTCAGGAAAGTGCAGTAGTCCATCTGTTCTAACCTGTCAATCTCGCAACTTCAGTGCTGAGTCTTCGTGATAAATCGCTTAGGAAAAGATATTAGGGCGCGTCCATACC
The DNA here is from genome assembly GCF_032717465.1 of Coenobita brevimanus. NCBI lineage: Eukaryota > Metazoa > Arthropoda > Malacostraca > Decapoda > Coenobitidae > Coenobita > Coenobita brevimanus. Next base: position 1,419,003 of record NC_137059.1, read on the forward strand.
CTACGAGAATGCGGGCCAGTGACACTAAAGGTTCAAACGAAAGGGCAGATGGAAAAACACACAGAAAAGGGGACAGAAAAACACAGAAAAACTATAAATATGATCTCTGATACCCAGGTGTAGGAAACTTAACGGAGGGCGGGTAAAACACAGACAAGGTAGGAAAATAGCCGTCTACACAGGACTGGGGAAGAGAGATAGAGAGAGAGTGAGACAGGAAGGGGTACACAGAGAGACACAGAGAGAGAGAGAGAGATAAAACTAACCACAGAGCAGGTAGAAACAGGAAATGAGGCAGAGGTAGAGCCTTCTGCATCCACTTCCGCTCTCTCTAAACGGAGGTCCAGGAGAGACTGATTATGAGAGACAGAGAGAAAGACAAGGAGAGGCACACAGAAATATAAACAAAAAGAGAGAAACAGAGAGGCAGAAAAGGCAGAAAAGAGAGAAACAAAGAGGCAGGAAAGGCATAAAAGAGAGAAACAGAGGCAGAAGATGCATAAAAGAGAGAAACAGGAAGAAGAGCATAAAAGAGAGAAAAACAGAGGCAAAAAAAGCATAAAAGAGAGAAATAGTGAGGCAGAAAAAGCATGAAAGAGAGAAACAGAGGCAGAAGATGCATAAAAGAGAGAAACAGGAAGAAGAGCATAAAAGAGAGAAAAACAGAGGCAAAAAAAGCATAAAAGAGAGAAATAGTGAGGCAGAAAAAGCATGAAAGAGAGAAACAGAGGCAGAAGATGCATAAAAGAGAGAAACAGGAAGAAGAGCATAAAAGAGAGAAAAACAGAGGCAAAAAAAGCACAAAAGAGAGAAACAGTGAGGCAGAAAAACATAAAAGAGAGAAACAGAGAGGCAGAAAAAGCATAAAACAAACACAGAGGCAGAAAAAACATAAAACAAAGAGGCAGAAAAAATCATACAACTAACCATAAAAAGGGTAGAAATAGGAAGCAAGGCAGCGATATGGCCGTCTGTAGGTATCTCCACTCCCTGATCAGGTAGGCCCAAGCGCTGAACAACATGGTACCACAAGACCAGGTGAAGAACTGGAACAATCCTACCCTGGAGCGCATCTTAGGCTCTGTCACCTCGAGAACTGTGGAAGAAAAAGGGAGGGGTTAGTTGGGGTGCTTGTCTGGTGTGTGTGTGTGTGTGTTTGGGTGTTTGTCTGGTGTGTGTTTGGTGTGTGTTTGTCTTGTGTGTTTGTGTGTGTGTCTAATATCTTCGTCTCTCTCTATATATATCTATTATCTCCATCAAATCTATCTACCTACCTATCTACTTGTCTATAAACACATTTCTCTATGTAACTATCCAACCCTTAATCCATCTATCTATCCACCCACCCATCCATCCATTCATCCATCCATCCATCTATCTGTCAACCCATCCATCACTCCATCCATACCTCTACCTAAATCTATCCATCCCACCCATCCTTCCATCCATCCATCCATCCATCTATCTATCAACCCATCCATCATTCCATCCATACCTCTACCTATTTCCATCCATCTATCCATCTATCTCCGTCCACACATCCTTACCCAATATATACCCGGTCTGTAGCGAGGTGGGGTGCATAGAGCCCAAAAGAAACCTAGCTACCAGGAGCGTGGGTATGGAGGGTAGCCAGGCCGATCCCAAAGCAATCACAGCGTAGGAACAGGTAGATATGGCGATCATTGTCCACCTACCGTACCTGCAAAGATAGTAGTAGTAGTAGTGGTAGTAGCAGGGGGAGGAAGAGGATGTCCTAGTATGCCTTCACCTAAGGGAACTGACCCACAAAGGTGTTTATAGTTTTACCTGAAGTTTACCTGTGGACGAAAAAGGTGTCTTAATTACGTTTTCACCTGAACCTTACCTGTGGACTAAAAAGGTGTCTGAATTTTGTGGTAGTAGTAATAGTAGTAGTAGTAGTAACAATAACAGTAGTAGTAGTAGTAGCAGTAGTAGTAGCAGAAGCAGTAGTTGTAACCTCAGGCTCATCCGAATGTAAACCCAGTGGACTACAGGCTCTTTTCCCCTCACCTCCAGCCCACCATCCACCTTTCAAGGGATAGGGAGGGATGATGCTTACTTGTCAGCCAAAAATCCATTAAATCCAGCTCCGACCAGCATCCCAAACATATACATGCTTTGGTAGGTGGCCCGTAGGTACCGCCATTGACAAACCAACTGGAACTGAAAGGAAATTATTGTTAGGATGAGATAGCTTGTTTATTGGTATTTTAATTGTTATTATTATTATTATTATTATTATTATTATTATTAGCATTTATTACATTATTAGTATTAGTATTGGTATTAGTATTATTGAGGCCCTATGCATCCCCGAGGGTGCTACAGGAAATGATTGATTAGTATTATTGTTGTTGTTATTATTATTATTATTTTTAATTATTATTATATGATTATTATGATTATTACTTCTACTACTACTACTTCTACGATGACTTCTACTACTACTACTACTACTACTACTATTACTACTACTACTACTGTTACTGCTGCTACTACTTCTGCTACTCCTACTAGATATACTGTACAGTTCTATATCCTCTCCATTAGCACTTTTTCGTGACTAGCATCATGTTCTAGTGTTAATCTATTGTTACGTGTCAGCATTTAAGATGGAGAGAGGGTAATTTTCGACCAAGTTAGAGTGAAAAGAGTATAGATATTAAGCACTACGAGGTGGATTATTATTCATGTACGCCTCCCTACCTACCTCTGAAGTGACAGTGGAAAGAAAGGTTTGATTCTCGAAATGCCACTCAGTACACGTCCTCTCGTCTACCTGTCCTGTGGTCTCGTTTTGGGCCAGGTAAGTGCAGGAGGGACTGAAAACAGGTGTGAATCTAATTAAGGGAGGAGTTAGGCTATCATCGACATCACCATCATCATTATCAATATCATCATCATCATCATCATCATCATCATCACCATCACAATCACCATCATTATCACTATCATCATCATCATCATCATCATCATCATCATCATCATCATCATCATCTTTCATTATCCTCTTCATTACCAGAGTTCCTTCCTAAACACCCATCATCATCATCATCATCATCATCATCATCATCGTCTTCAGTACCTTAGTTCTTTTCTTAACACCCATCATCATCATCATCATCATCATCATCATTATCATTATAGAAAAAGAAAAAGCAGAATTACTGATCATAAAATTAACTCACTCAACATCAGGCTCGGCGGGTTTGGGGGTGCTTGTGGGCGTATTTAGGAGTGTGGGCGGGATGTCGAGGGCGGGGGTGTGGGCGTGGGCGGGCGGGATGCAGGTGTGATCCACGTGGGGTGAGATAAAGGCGCCAGCAACGGTGTGGTAGGGCAGGAGTGAGTACCCTGGTAGTGTGAAAAATAAATAAGTTTCCCCTGTTAAAGTTAAAAATATATCAGTTTACCATACTTGACTTTAGAAAATGGGAGACATAGATAGATAGATAAAAGGAAAATACGCAGAGATAGATAGGTAGTAGACAGATAGACACAAAGCTTAAAGAAAAACTATGGAGAAAATATCGTAGGACAGACAGACAGACAGATAGAGACAGAGACAGACATTTATATCTTCCAGTCTTGTAGACGAGAGAGAGAGAGAGAGAGAGAGAGAGAGAGAGAGAGAGAGAGAGAGAGAGAGAGAGAGAGAGAGAGAGGGATTAAAACAGATCAAACTGGAGTAAGAAATAAGTGACAAAAAAGACTAAATTAGTACAAAATAATCAAGTTAGCATAAAATAAGAATAATTCAATTTAATATAAACGGAATGAAAAAGATGATTATAGGCAGGAAATGGTCTAAAAATTACTCAGATTGGAAGCGTATCAAACCAATGCAAATCTGACCCCCCCAAAAAAAAATCAATTTAACCAGATAAAATGAAACAGGGTAAGACAGAGTATTAAAAAGTCAATATTTACGTGATAACATTTGAAAAGTAGATGCACATATAGGGGAGATTACAATTACTTCAAAATTAACACAGAAAATGTAGAGAAATTGGTGAAAAATAGGGTAGACTAAAGAAAAATAAAAAAAACATCCACGACTTACAGTATCCCATGGCGACGACGAACAAAATATTCCACTTTCCGGTGCCCAGTTTGGTCAGAATGCTGTCGAAGTCGGCCCCCTCCAGTCCTCTTCCTCCATCCCCTCCTTCCTCACGTCCCTCCATCTCCCCGCCTCCCTTCCCTGCTTCCTCACGTCCCTCCTTCATCCCTCCCCCTCCTTTCCCTCCTTCCTCCCTTCTATCCATCCCTCCATCGCCTGCCAATATCCCTGCCCTATCCTTGTCTGATTCTGACATTTGGGGTTGCTGGTGGGAGTGATTGTTCTCCTGGTTCCTCGTGAATGATTGTGATTGTTTCTGAGCAGACGTGGAGATTTTTTTTATTAGATGATGACCTTTTGAATTTACGACCTAAGTATGTGACCTTCTCAGTGTGTGACCTTCTGAATATGTGACTGATATGTGACCTCAGTATGTTACCTTCTGAATGTGACCTCAGTACGTGACCTGGGTATGTGACCTTCTGAGCATGTGACCTCAATCTGACCTTCTGAATGTGACCTAAATATGTGACCTTCTGAATGTGACCTGAGTGTGTGACCTCAGTGTGACCCGAGTATGTTACCTCAATGTGACCTTCTGAATATGTGACCTAAATAAGTGACCTAGCTTTTCTAACTCACCTTTCACCTCTAACTACCCAAACTGACTCAAGAATTTTATAACTCCTTCTCCACTGTCTTAAAGGAATTTCTGTTCTTCTAAGATATCAAACTTCCTTATAATCTAATCTTGCTGTTGTGGAAGACTTGAATTTACAGAGACTGGGTGGCTGATTTTACAAGTGGATCTTCGAAGTGGTGGATATTAGTTGGATCTTGAAGGTGTGGAAGACTGCAGGTGAGAAAGCTTGTGTCTGAGAGGATCTGGAAAGGATATGGGAGGCTTTGAGCAGTTTGTCATCGTTGTTATTAGCTACTTAACTACTTATCATCTGCTACTTATCTTTCATCATTATTGTTATTATTATCATCATCATCGTCATCATTAACCTCACTTTCATCACTAGTGTAATTATCATCATTATCATCATCATCGTCATCATTTTCCTTTTTTTCTTTCTTTTTCTGTGTTTCTCTCTCTCTCTCTCTCTCTCTCTCTCTCTCTCTCTCTCTCTCTCTCTCTCTCTCTCTCTCTTCCTCCAAGGCCAGAATAACAATCATGGAAGGAAGGTGTTTATTTTTCTTATGGTACTAAAAATGTGCCCAAGATATTCATAAAATTTATTAGTAACTCCTTCCATCTTCTCCCACTCAAGGGCTTAAGGCAAAAATATATATTGTAGTTGTTGATGTGTTTGAGGGACACTGACCATCATCATCATCATCATCATTATCATTAACTAGAGCATTGACATTATCATCGACATTGTCAACTGCAGCATTAGCATTATTATCGTCTTCATCATCATCATCATCATCATAAGAATGATAATGATAATAATTATAATAATGGTGATGATGATGATAATAATAATAATAATAATAATAATAATAATAATAATAATAATAATAATGCAACATCATCATCATCATCTTCATCATCATCATTCAGCCTCATCCACGACTGGGAAACGATTATGATGTTGGCAAGGTGCTGGCAGGGAAGTGAAAATAGTGTTGGCAGGGAAGTAACTGGTGGACGGGATGTCAGCAGAGTGTTGGCATTGGCAGAAAAATGACTACAGTGATGTCAGGGATGGTGGCAGGAGTGTTAGCAGGGAGATGACTGTGTGTTGGCAGGAGTGTTGACAGGAGTGTTGGCAGGGGTGTTGGTAGGGTGTTGTGTGGGCTGCAGGACATAGAGGTGAATTCGAAGGTCAATTCAATGATATCACGGCCCTTCTCGCGTGTATCAGCATGGAGTATAATTTTTCGTACACAGAAATTGAAGAGCACTCTTAGAAATAACACAGAAATAATTTACACTTCTTATACTAGGAAATTATAGAGAAATTGTGTATAAAGGGACAAGGACATTACATATACACATCTCATTCTGTCACACCTCACACTGCCTCACTTCACATTTCCATACCACACCTCATACTGCCACACCTTACACTGCCACACCACACACTGACACACCACACACTGCCACACCACACACCACTACACTACGTACTGCCTCACTTCACGTTACCATACCACAGCTCACACTGCCACACCACACATTGCCACGCCTCAAACTGCCACACCACACACTACTACACTACGTACTGCCTCACTTCACGTTACCATACCACACCTCACACTGCCACACCACACTGCCACACCGCACTGCCACACCACACACTGCCACATCACACACTGCCACACCACACACTGCCACACCACACACTGCCATACCACACACTATTACACCACACACTGACACACCACACACTGCCGTACCACACCCTGCCACACCACACACTACCACACCACACACCACCACACACCGCCACACGTCAAGACAATCATCAGAGTCGAAGGGCAACATTCCTCTCTACCTTAAGATTGCGTCACACCTTCTCCTCAGCGATTTATTGTGCTCATTACACCTTATCTCTCTCAGCCTCGTATTAAGCATCCTCAGCTGAATAAAATCGTCTGGTGAGAGCTGAAGGAGTTATTCCAATCATGAAAGAGTTTATAGTGAATTAAAATATCCATTCTGCTTTCCTACTCTCTTGGATGAATATCATTTTTGTTAGCAAGGAGAGAATGCCAGAGTTGTTCCGACTTTGAGAGTGTTAATGTCTCCTTATGTGTTATTGATGTAAGCTAAAAATCATTCTCTCGTCTGTCAAGAAGGCTCCCTAACACCTTTCCCTCACCAACTTATTTTTACAGCTCATCGCTAGTCCCTTGTGTGTTATTTTTGTCATTTATATTGGTGTTGAAATATACAAAAAAAAAAAAACAAAAAAAAACATCGAGAGCAAAAAGGCGGGGTTTTGAAAATAAATCACTAAGGAGAAAGTGTTAGGGAGCTTCCTTTCCCACCTAAAATACTAGCCACAGTGTTCATCAGATCCTTTAGTTCGTAAGACCTTTGGAGATAAAATTGTCTGGAAGTTGAAAGGATAAACTAGGGCATAAACCACCAAGAACTGACAGGGGGTACCATGCAGAATAAATCGGTAAGGAAGAGGTGTTTCGTAGCCTGGAATGAGGGTCCTTCCGAAAACAATTGAGAAACACGATCCTGAGAAGACACCAGAGAGAGAGAGAGAGAGAGAGAGAGAGAGAGAGCCCTACCCACAACGAAACTGGATTTGAGTGATAGTTTTCAATGCGTATCGTTGTGTTTGGTAATTCTCAGTGACTAAATATTCTGGTTTGGGGATGATTATGTAACTTGCATCCCTCACCTTTCCTCTGCTCTCTCTCTCTCTCTCTCTCTCTCTCTCTCCTACAAGTCGCCCTCCTTCGTATTAATCCTCTTCTCTCCTCTCCTCTTACTTTTTTTTTTTCCCCTTCACCGTCTCTAAATCTTGAAGCCTGAGGTCTAACAAAAGATTAACGCTAGAACATGGTGCTAGTCAGGAAGAAGTGCTATGGAAAGGATGTAGAGCTGTAGCGCTGTCTTTTTATGCCGCTGAGCTACGTGAAATAAGCTGCAAAAGAGTGATAATCTGAGCCAGGTTAGAGTAAAAAGAGTGTAGTCTTTCCCATCGGTTGTAGTAGTGAACTCTATTTAAGAAGATTAGATGCCATTTAAGTAGACTGGATCCTACTTAAGAACCCCTAATAAAGGACAGAGTTGCACGTCCTTCATTCGTCTATAGGTGAGTGGAATATTTAGAGAAAACAGGTTAGAGTAAAAAGAGTGTAGTTTTTCACGTCAGTCGTGGTAGTGAATTCTATTTAAGAAGAAAAGATGCTATTTAAGAAGACTGGATCCTACTTAAGAAACTCTAACTAAGGACAGGGTTACACATCCTTCATTCGTCTATAGGCGAGTGGAATATTTAGAGAAAACATTAGTCTTACATATACAATAGCGAAAAATATCAATCCACTATTTACTTGAAGAATTATGAAACTTTAAATAATATTCTGAATAATTTCGAGGGTACTGAAGATTGCTATACGGGTTTTTGAAGACGGAGGATGAGGTAGAGAGGTATATGAGGACCGAGAATGAGGTAGAGAGGTGGGGAGAGGGTAGCTTAATGGCGAAGGACAGGATGACACGTAGGCGATCTGTCCCTGGCCACCTCTTCCAGGATTAAGGCATCTGGCTGTAGATAGATAGATGGAGAGACGGATAGATAGATGGACATATAGCTAGAAAGTGATTGATAGATTGATAGATAGATAGACAGATAGACTGGTGAATGCTTATTTCTGTTTTGGCTTTCATGTAGAGAATTTCATATAGAGGTGTGTGTGTGTGTGTGTGTGT
>NC_137059.1:1432500-1450000 GCF_032717465.1 Coenobita brevimanus
CATTGCGATTTAATTTGATGATGATGGTGGTGGTGGTGGTGATAAAGAAAAGAAGATGAAAAGGATGATGATGATGATGATGATGAAGTAGAAGATGAAGATGATGATGATGATGATGATGATGATGATGATAGCGAAATGGAAGAAGAAGAAGTAGAAGATGAAGATGATGATGATGATGATGATGATAGCGAAATGGAAGAAGAAGAAGTAGAAGATGAAGATGATGATGATGATGATGATGATGATGATGATGATGATAGCGAAATGGAAGAAGAAGAAGTAGAAGATGAAGATGATGATGATGATGATGATGATGATGATGATGATGATGATGATAGCGAAATGGAAGAAGAAGAAGTAGAAGATGATGATGATGATGATGATGATGATGATGATGATGATGATGATGATGATGATGATGATGATGATGATGAAGTAGAAGATGAAGATGATGATGATGATGATGATGATGATGATGATGATGATGATGACGATGAAGAAGAAGAAAAAAGACGAAGAAGAAGAAAAGAAAAAGAAGATAATGATGATGATGATGATGATGATGATGATGATGTTGGTGATAAAGAAATAAAAGTAATAATAATAATAATAATAATAATAATAATAATAAAAATAATAATAATAATAATAATAATAATAATAATAATAGCAGTAATAATAATAATGAGTGGCGATAAACAAGATTCAACTGCTCTACATTCTGTCCAAGGCACTTCTTCGTGACTAGCATCATAACTAAGTGTAAATCTAGAGTTACGACCTAGAATTCAAGATGGGGAGATGGGAATATTAGGTCGTTAGAGTAAGGAGTGTAATAGCTATAATATTAATTCAGAAATATTAGTACACGATATTCCTTGCTATTGACACTGAATATTACTCTGGGATATTGAGAAAGGATATTAAAAGAGTTCTACGAGGCACTGAGGGATATTACTAAGATATTTACTACAGGATATTACTACAAGAGGAATATCACTACAAAATAATATTATGATACTACAGGATAATACTTTTCCATATTACTACAGGATATTGCTACGGGATATTACTGCAAATGTTACTCAAAAATATTACTACAGTACATGCTATTACTACTGAACACTACTACAGGCTAATACTATGCTATATTACTACAGAATATTACTAAACTACCACAAGCCACTACTACACAATATTACTACAGAGCATTTAAATACGTTCAAATATTACCCTACGACTAAAATATTCCTACAAGATATTACTACAGAATATTACCACGCATTACTATTATACATTATTACTAGAAGGGACTAAATCCATCATTACAATACGTTACGATACTACTGTTACCCCAAGATATTGCACCGATATTACTCTACGATATTCTCCCTCTCCCAAGCACCTGGGCCCAAGGAAGTTCCCTAACACCTCTTCCTTAGCGATTTATTATTGGGTGTAGGTGGTTAATATCCTTGTGTACGTTATTTATTCAGGGTATGGCGATATTGGAAGGATTTACGTAACACAGAAGGGGACAGTAAGATGTCATAAGCAGAATAAATCGCTTAGGAAAAGGTGTTAGGGAGCTTCCTTAATTGATAAGGACACCTGTTGACCCCTTCACTGATCACCTGAGTTTGTAAAGGTCATTAATGGAATACCTGTGATTAGCAGGTGTAATTAGTCTGCATCCCATGTTTCAGTGTTGCTAGCAATGATGAAGAAGTGTTAGACCATCATCATCATTGTCATCCTTATTATTAGCCTATCATCATATTTAGATAGATAGATAGATAGATAGATAGGTAGATGGATAAACGAACAGGTGGACAAGGAGACAGAGACAGACAGATAGACAGACAGACAGACAGATAGATAAACAGGAAGCTAAGTCGAGCCTTAACATCTGACATCATCTCTCGACATCTGATCTACACCCTCATCTTCCTGGCTTTCTGAGGTAGTCTGGGGAGCCTTGTAGCCCTCCTGCGTAGCCTCGTAGCCCTCCAGATCCGCTACTGTGTCTGGTAGTCTAGTATGCTGAGTCTCCCACAGCGGGACTACGGCTAGGGAGGCTAGTAAGGACGCTGCTCCAAAGACTACGCAGATTGTCCAAGGGTTTTGCGTGTCCTGTGAAAAGAAAATGGGTGAGGGGGCGATGATGATGATGATGATGATGATGTGTGTGTGTGTGTGTGTGTGTGTGTGTGTGTGTGTGTGTGTGTGTGAGAGAGAGAGAGAGAGAGAGAGAGAGAGGGAGTGATGCTGTGTGTGTGTGTGAGGGAGTGATGATGATGATGTGTGTGGAGGGGGAGGAATATTGATGTGTGTGTGTGTGTGTGTGTGTGAACGTTAGCGCTGAAAGCCAAGCAGGAAGGGCACATGTAAGGGCTAAAAATGATTATATTAAGTACAATTACAGCCACAGACAGAGAGCACAATAACTAAATAAAAAAGAATACCAAATTACAAAAATCCGGTGTGGGTCTGAATGAAATAGTCAAGTCCCCCTTTGAAGAGAGAGAGAGAGAGAGAGAGAGAGAGAGAGAGAGAGAGAGAGAGAGAGAGAGAGAGAGAGAGGTGGGGAGAGATTACGTTTTCTATGATGTTTAGACCTAGAACTAAATAAGATGATTCCCACACAAGACCCAACATCGACACAGAGATAGACAGATAAATAGATGGAAAGATAGACAGATAGACAGATGATATATACCCCACACGAGACGCCATCATCGACACAGACAGACAGACAGACAGACAAAGAGGCAGATAGATAGACAGACAGATAGACAGAGAAACAAATAGCTACGCACCAGAGCACTCATAATAAAGGAGACAGAGATGGCTCCCACACGAGAAGCCATCATCGACACAGAGAGAGACTGACAGATAGACAAATAGGCAGATAGATAGACAGATAGGTAGATAGATGGACAGACAGATAGATAAATAAATACCCACCAGAGCACTCATAATAAAGGAGGCGGAAATGGCACCCACTCTTGAAGCCATCATTGACACCCCCATCCCCTGCGACCTCACCTCCGTCGGGAACAGCTCAAGACAGTACAAGGTGAGGGCGCTGAAGGCACAGGATCCACCCAGTTTCCCTATCATTATCAGTGTTATTGATATCCAGGCGGGATCTGGAGAGGGAGAGAAGTAATGAGATAATTTTCGAGAGGGGGGGAGGCAGAGAAAGAGTTTTGAAGATAGGGAGGGGAGAAAAAGATATACTGATTTCTGAGGGGGTACGCTGGATTAGAATTATATGGCACATCAGTTTGCCTGTTATGAGTGTTATCGATATCCAGCTGTCTATCCATCCATCCATCCATTCATTCATCCATCCAGCTATCTACCTATCCACGCACCCAATCATCCATCCATCCATCCACCCATCCATCCACGTAGCCAATCATCCATCTACCTATCAATCTACCCACCTACCCGTCACCTACCCGTCGGCATCAGAGGCTGGACGAGGAGAACGACAGCAGCGATCGCAAAGTTATAGGTCACCATTTTCTTCAGTCCCATGCAGGCGACGAAGGGGATAAGGAGAGTGTTAGAAGGCAACTCAACAGTGCCCGAGATGGCCATGTACACGAAGGGGTCCACGCCTAGGTTTGAAGCTCCCAGGGTCAGTCCGAAAAATATTATTCCAACCATGAAGTAGTCGAGGCACATGATGAGGGACACTTTGCGTAGCTTTGGCGTCCTGGAAATGACAGATGGATGTGTGGTTTGACTGCTGGATGGATGGATAGATGGATAGGTAGGCAGACTGATTGATGGATGGATGGATGGACTGATGCGTAGGTAACTAGACTGAGAAACTGATGGATGGATGGATACGTAGGGAAGTGGACTGATAGACTGATTGATGGATGGATTGATAGTTAGGTAGGTAGATTGATAAATGGATGGATTATACGTAGGTAGGTAGAATGATAGATGGATGGATGGATGGATAGATAGGGAGGAAGGTAGATTGATAAACTGATGGATGGATGGATAGGTAAGTAGGTAGATTGATAGATGGATGGACTGAGAGAGAGAGATAGATAGGTAGATAGACAGGTAGATCGACAAATAGACAGGTAGAGGGGTAGGTTGATTTGTTGATTTGATTGGTTGGATGATTGATTGATAGACAGATAAAGAGATAGACCGGCAGGTAGGTAGGTAGGTAGGTAGGTAGACTGATAAAACCACTCACACACACACACACACACAGAAGAGAGAGAGAGAGAGAGAGAGAGAGAGAGAGAGAATATAACTGTTCCTAATGTCAAAAATTATTCCAACATATTATAGCCATCTTTATAGTCAATATATAAGAGACAGAATCGAACTTATCCTTCACATATATCAACAACAAACTTAATTTTACACTTGGATATGGGCGGTACTCCTGTAAGGTTAGGAAGCTTACTAACACCTCTTCTTTACCGATTTATTCCTGATTCTGCTCCGGTAACGTATTCTTGTGTGCTATTCATGCAGTCTATGTCAATATTGAAAGCGATCTAAATAGCAAACCAGGAGGTATTAAGCAGATTGGAAAATAAATAGCTAGGGAAGAGGTGCTAGGGAGCCTTCTTACCCTGTGAGAATACGGGATGGGTGTGTATGAGGGAGGGCGGCGTGATGTGGAAAGAGAGAGAGAGAGAGAGAGAGAGAGAGACTCACCTGACGAGAATGGTGATATGGTCCACAACCTGACGGATTCTGGATTTTTCTTTACCCTCTGCTTCACTCGATTTGGTTATGGATACTGCCTGGAAAGACGGTGGATTTATAAGTAAGAGGGGAGAGGGAGAGGGAGGCCGAGGATGAGATGGAGGGATGGGGTGGAGAGGTATATGAGAGAGGGGTGTGTGAGCTGGGAGCAAGGCAGTGATGTGGCATTGGACAGGGCGACATGGAGGCGAATTGTTTGTGGCCACCCTAACGGGATGCAGGCGTCTGGCAATAGATAGATAGGATTTATAAGTAGCCTGGAAAGTTACTTAAGTTCAATGATAGATAAATAAGGAGCTGAAGCAACGTCTTAAGCATCATCTTCACTCTTTTTTGCATCGTCATCATCATCATCATCATCAACATCATCTCTGCCACCACCACCACCATCACCACCTTCATTAGCATCACTATCTTGATTTTTCTTCCCATCACCATCATCATCATCACCACCAACACCACCACTACCATCACCACCATTATCTCGGCCCTTCTTCCCATCTTCATCATCATCATCATCATCCTGTAGCAGTCATATCATGTACTAGTAATATCTCGTAGTACAAATATTATGTACTAGTAATATCCTACAACAGTAAAGATATATGGGGCAGAATATTACCTGTTACTGTAATTTTTGTACTAATACATTGCGGTAGTACGATATTATGTACTATTAATATCCCGTAGTACAAATATCATGTACTTGTAATACCTGTACTACTAAGGTTAATAAGGGACTGAGTATTACCTCCTGTTCTACTTTCTTCATTATCTTCAACAAGTCTTCATCTTTCGGCAGCGTTACTTTGTTCCATCTTGCCGCCCTCCTCAGTTCCTTCAGTGCCCTCTGGTGCTGCCCCATCACAGCCAACCAACGTGGGGACTCACCTAGGATGCTGGGTAAATGCGTTAACAGGTGTGCTGATAAGTGAATAAAGAGGACTGATAGGAATAACAGCAGCAGCAGCAGTAGTAGTAGTAGTAATAGTAATAATAATAATAGTAATAATAATAATAATAATAATAATAATAATAATAATAATAATAATAATAGCAGTAAAACAATAACACACACAACTGACGAAAGTGCCAGTAGAGAGAGAGAGAGAGAGAGAGAGAGAGAGAGAGTCCACTAACCATAACGCCGGTAAGAAAAGTAGACAAGGCAGCGATACAGCCGTTTGCAACCACCTCCAGTCCCTGATAAGGTAGGCCCAGGCACTGAAGAGGAGGGTGCCAATCGACCACGTTACGAACTGTAGCACTCCCACCTGTGACCTGACCTTGACCTCCGTTACCTCCATGGCTGCGGGAGGAGGGCGGAGGTACATCATCATTATCATCAATCATCATCATCATCATCACCACCACCACCATTATCATCATTATCTTGTCCTTTTATCTCATCATCATCATCATCACCACCACCACCATTATCATCATTATCTTGTCCTTTTATCTCATCATCATCATCATCATATTATTATTATTATTATTATTCCACTGTCATCACCGTCATCATCATCGTCATCACCATCACCATCATCATCATCATCATCATCATAATCAGAGTAAAGAAAACGGAGGGAGGAGAGTAAAGAATGGTGAAGGGCAGACTCTCTAAAATAACTAATGTCCACTCAGCAGCCTTTCATTTTCTCTTTATTTCTCTTTAACCTCAATTTCCAGGAAGGTTCTCAGATGCCGTACGTGATTGATATATTTTGAAGTTTGTATGGGCGGAGTTTCATTTAAATTCGTTCGATAATAAAGGATATATAAGTTATTTTTTGGGCTAAGAGTAGTGATACCCCACGTTGATAGGGGGAAATTTGAAAAAGAGGCTGAGAATGAAGTGGTGTGTGTGTGTGTGTGTGTGTGGGTGTGTTAATGATACGTGTGTGTGTGTGTGTGTGTGTGTGTGTGTGTTAATGATACAGGTGTGCGAGTAAGTATCACGTGTAATTATGCGTATGCGTGTTAGTCTATAACCAAGTGTGTATTAACTGGCATATAACTACAACAATAAAACATCTCTCTGTGCATTATCACCATTGTTACACACGAACAAACTACGCACGAAGGAAGAGATAATTGCAAATTAAAGACCCTAAAATCATAAGCTCTACACGTGCATCTCTCTCTTAATAGCCCAGCACAGGTGATGATATGGAGGTAAACATACAGGACGTCTTTCGCCTCTGCGGGAATTATGTTGGAATCTCGTCTCATTCATCGTCTTTTCACTGTTCTGGTCGCGCTTCTTTTTCCTCGTGTTGCGTCTTCTTGTATTTTAACTTCAGCTAATGGCAGACGATTTTATTCAGCTTAGAGGAAGTTATAATAAGTGGGTTGATAGCTACTGGTACCTCCCTCACGGTCGGATCAACTCTAGCATTCTTTCCCAGTTAACCTGAGACGATTTTATCCAGCTGTGAGTCTTTGGAACCTTAGCCCTCTCAAGGTGGGGTCAACTCTAGTATTCAACCCCAATTGAACCTATTTCATTCAGCTGAGAGATATAGGAGCCTGAGATTGTTATTATTCATGCCTCAGGGGGTTTCCCGTTAGTCAGCAAAATCGTCTGAGGCTAAACAGAGCAGCAAAACGGTGGAAAAATCGTCCTTTGAGGTATAGAATTTATGCTACAGTTCTTTCACCGTAACTTGGTCCAGATTTTCGTCCTTTTGCGGCTTATTTCACGTAGCTCAGTGGTGGGAAGAGAATTATATGGCCCTACATCATTTCCCTAGCACTTCCTCGTGACTAGCATCATTTGTAGTGCTAACATGGTTCTACATCCTTTCCCTAGCACTTCTTCGTGACTAGCACCATTTGTAGTGCTAATCTGTTCCTATACCTCAGTATTCACGATGGAGAGATGGTAATTTTAGGCCAAGTTAGAGTAGAAAGGGTATAGTTTAAAGAGTATATCATAACATCTCACGGAAACTCCTGGTCTGTGTTTCTGATAGGACTTTACACTGTGGCGGAGAGTTACTGTATTTCCTCTCTCTCTCTCTCTCTCTCTCTCTCTCTCTCTCTCTCTCTCTAATTATCTGTCTGTCTATCTATCTTCGTTCTGTTCTATCACCAAACTTCAGAGCATAACCTGAAAAAAATAGGAGTAGGAGGAAGAGAAGGAAGAAGAGGAGGAGGAGGAGGAGGAGGTAGAGGAGGAGGAAGAAGAAGCGGAGGAGGAGGAGGAGG
Source organism: Coenobita brevimanus (assembly GCF_032717465.1). NCBI lineage: Eukaryota > Metazoa > Arthropoda > Malacostraca > Decapoda > Coenobitidae > Coenobita > Coenobita brevimanus. Next base: position 1,440,469 of record NC_137059.1, read on the forward strand.
AAGAAGAAGAGGAGGAGGAGGAGGAGGAGGAGGGAGAGGAGACGGATAAAAATGAGGTTAATGATTATGATGTTGGTGACAGTGATGACGATGATGACCTAAATGATCTTGATGATGGTGATGATGATGATGATGATGATGGTGATGATGATGATGATGATGCACGTCTTACCCAGGATGTAGCCAGACTGTAGTGAGGTGGGATGCATGGAGCCCAAGAGGAACCTGGCTGTCAGTATGGTAGGGAGAGTAGGTAGCCAGGCAGATCCCAGAGCTGTCACTGTATATGTTATTGTTGAGATAGCTACCATCGTCCAGCGTCCATACCTGAAATAGATAGATAGATAGATAGATGGATAGACAGATAGACTGATGGTTGGATGGATTGATGGATGAATGAATGGACTGATTGAGATATTGAGAGAGAGAGAACAGTTGTAGAGTAAGGGAGTTGAGGCATAATAATTAAACACACACACACACACACACACACACACACACACACACACACACACACACACACACACACAGAATGTACTCTTCTGTAACCAAACCAAACCCACTCAAACCTAACCTAACCCAACCCAACCCACTCTAACCCACCCTAACCTAACCCAACCCACTCTAACCCACCCTAACCTAACCCAACCCATTCTAACCTAACCCAACCCAACCCACTCTAACCCAGCCTAACCTAACCTGACCTTGTTTTAGGGTTCATACGGTGTTACGACTCAGAGGTCAAGATGGAGAGATGGAAGTTTAGATCAAATGGGAAGAAGAGGATCATTTAGTCTTTTTATTGCAACAAAATTCTGTTATATCAACCAGGTGAATTGATTATGGGAGCCTGAGAGTGTTAATAGGGTAGTGCTCACCTTTAATCACAGGTATATATCGGTAATTATGAAGGAGGCTACACCATGTATCAGCCAAAATACAGGTGACCTTCGTTAATTGTTTTTTCTCACCTGGCCAATCGAGGCAGCTCCCACACCTACAGGTAATAAAGACGTGGTTGAATAAGTCGGTGATCCGCAGTTATGAGGTAGCCATGAGTCTCCTTGGTTACTAGTCAGACGGGTGGGAATGAGTCTCCTTGATTACTAGTCGGATAAGTAGGAATGAGTCTCCATGGCTACTAGTCAGATAGGTAGGAATGAGTCTCCTTGGTTACTAGTCAAATAGGTGGGAATGAGTCTCCTTGGTTACTAGTCAAATAGGTAGGAATGAGTCTCCTTGGTTACTAGTCAGATTGTTAGGAATGAGTCTCCATGGCTACTAGTCAGATAGGTAGGAATGAGTCTCCTTGGTTACTAGTCACATAGGTAGGAATGAGTCTCCTTGGTTACTAGTCAAATAGGTGGGAATGAGTCTTCTTGGTTACTATTCAGAGGGGTAGGAATGAGTCTCCTTGGTTATTATACTATTTTAAATCTAACTTGGCCCAGATTTTCGTCCTTTTGCAGCTTATTTCATGTAGCAAAATTGCAGAAAAAGACATTGATACTCCCCATGAATAACTTACAAAACGACATCACCCAGCCGTATCCAAAAATAAATCGGTATGAAGGAGGTGTTAGGGAGCTTTCTGACCAGCCGAGGATAGGAGTCAAAGGATATCCGGTTGCAGAAGTGTTACTGTTTACGCATCAACGAAAATCACTTCCTCTACACACGAACAAAGCCTCCGAAGGTCAAAGAGAAGAGAGAGTGTTGTGTCAAAATTCATCCGCATAAGCTTTCCCACACTCGGTTTTGGATAGCTAGAGAGAGAGAGAGAGACAGAGACAGAGACAGAGACAGAGAGGGAGACAGAGAGAGATTAACTTTACCTGTCAGCCAAAAATCCATTGCAGGCAGCTCCCAGTATCATTCCAAACATATACATGCTCTGGTAGGTGGCGCGTAGATACTTCCGTCCACATATCAGCTGAAACTGATGTGGCCATTATTATTATTATTATTATTATTATTATTATTATCTGCTGCTATTAATGTTACTACATCCAACACTACCACTACTGTTGTTGCTGCTGCTGTTGTTATTATTATTATTATTATTATTAGTTGTTGTTGTAGTAGTAGTAGCAGCAGCAGCAGCAGTAGTAGTAGTAGTAGTAGTAGTAGCAGCAATAGGAGTGTTAGTGTTAGTGACAGTAGAAGTAATAGGAGTAGACATTATTATTATTATTATTATTATTATTATTATTATTATTATTAATCATCATCATCATTTTACCCACCTAAACAAGGGAGGTAAGATCCACAAACAGTGTAAAAAAGCATGAAAGTGGAAAAACAGTCCACAATATTCCCACTAGAATATCCACACAGTCTCAATAACACTTCCACCTCCACTTCCTACCTCAGACGTGACGGTGGATGAGAAGGTGGATGTGTCAAATATCCACTCAGTACACTCCTCTTCCACCAGTTGTCCAGTACTGTTGTCCACTACTAGGTAACTGCATGATGAACTGTGGAACGGGTGGGACAATCATCATCATTATCATCAGGTGAATCAATCATCATTATCATCAGGTGAATCAATCATCATTATCATCAGGTGAATCAATCATCATTATCATCAGGTGGAACAATCATCATCATCATCATCATCATCGTCATCGTCAGCAGTATCTTCGTCAGTATCAACAGTGTCATCATCATCATCATCATCATCATCATTAAGAGAAAAGTCATCATCATCATCATCATCATCATCATCAATCATCATCATCATCATCGGTAAGTAAATGAACCACTGAACATACTCAAAAAACTTCCTAAATTATCTAACTATGTCGGAACGCATTTTTCACAGCGATTTAGTCTTCCAAAATAAAAACAGATAACACACAAGGTTTACAAACTAACAAACCTGGGTCTCATCTTACGCCTATCACTTACTCCACGTCAGCCTGTGCGTTGAGGGTGGCGTTGTCGGTACTGTAGCTAGCGTTGGCGTGGGTGAGGCTGGTGGCGTTGGGCGGGAGGCTGAGGGTGGGCGTGTGGGCGTAGGGGGGTGAGACGCAGGAGTGGGGGATGGGGGGGGAGAGGTAAACTCCCGCCAGTGTATGGCAGGGCAGCAGAGAGTACCCTGTTGGAGAAGAAAATACTGAGTGACAAGCAAAATGTTTTCTTATAATCCAAGAGGTCGTTTGCTACGCTGGGTGGTGACCATAACAATCAAGAAATGTATGCCTGGTAGTTTTGTGAATTTAGGTGTGTGTGTGCAAGATCGGGTGTGTGTAGACGTCGGGTGTGTGTAGAGGATGTCGGGTGTGTGTAGAAGTTAAGCATGTGTTTTGGTCAGGTTTGTGCAAGTGGGAGAGGCTGGGAAAGATAAATCCGATAAATATCCAATTAGTCAGGTAAATGAAGGAATAAATTACGTCAGCTGAAGAGAGAAGACCGATAAATGACGGGAGAACTCTTGTAAATGAGGGAGAGAGCCGGATAAATGAAGGAGTCTGATAAGCGAGGGAGAAATAAAGGAAGGATATTGTAAGCAGATGAAGGAGCCGGGAGGTGCAAGTCGGATGGTTGCACTGGGAAGCTGAGCTAATCGGGAGGTTGCATAAGTCGGGAGGGTCGGTGTACGGCAAGTCGGGAGGTCAGGGTAGGAGTGTAAGCCGGTACATTGTAGTTCCCCCCCTAGGCAGTGTCCCTGTGGCCCTAGGAGGCTCCCTTGTATCCTTACTTCCTTCCTGTTTAACCCTTCTTCCATTATTATTTATTATCGTTGCTTCCAAGCGATTGTATTAACACTCTCAGGCTCTGAAGACATTATCTGAGTTGCTGTTGGTTCCCAGATGGACGCCGCATTTGCGTCTCCCCACCCAATTAACAAGGACACCATAGTAAGGTCCACATCGCCCCGCTATTTGATTATATGGTTACCACCCAGCGTTGTAAATGGCTTTCTAGGTTACAGGAAGCCATCAGAATTGTCACCCAGTGTAGAGCCACCTGTTGCTGAAAAGAAAAATAATCAAAGGTGACAGGAAGGATGGGAAGAACAGGAAGAGAGGAGGACAGACACGGGAAAAAGATGATAAAGATGACAGAAGAGGTAGGCAGAATGATAAGGATGAAGGAAGAGGTAGGCAGAATGATAAGGATGAAGGAAGAGGTAGGCAGAATGATAAGGATGAAGGAAGAGGTAGGCAGAATGAAAAGGATGAAGGAAGAGGTAGGCAGAATGATAAGGATGAAGGAAGAGGTAGGCAGCATGGCATCAAGAGAGAGAGAAGAGTAAGTTAGGTGTTGCAAAGTCATGATTTAGGGGTTGGATTTCTCTCTCTCTCTCTCTCTCTCTCTCTCTCTCTGTCTCTCTCTCTCTCTCTCTCTCTCTCTCATTATAACCTAAATTACAGTGTTAAAGTGAAGAGGAAAGAGAGACAGCAGGAAGCGTAAAGAGAGAGAGGGAGAGAGAGAGAGAGAGAGAGAGAGAGAGAGAGAGAGAGAGGAAGAAGCAGACTAAGACACCAGGAGGAGAGAAGAAATAAAGGAGAGAAAGATTAAGAAAGATTAAGCCAGAAGAAGATGTCAAAGAAGTGAGGATGGAAATAAAGAAGGCATAGGGAAAGAGATTAAGAGTCCCCTAACACCTCTTTCTTAGCGATTTATTTCAGGATGTGGCTGGTTAATTTCCCTTTGTACATTGTTTAATTTCTGCATAGTATGGCGGTGTTTGAAGATGTAACACAGGATAGGACAGTAATTTGTAATAAGCAAAATAAATCGCTAAGGAAAAGGTGTTAGGGAGCTTCCTTAACCTACAAGGATACTGGTCTTGAACTAAAAGATTGAATTTTCTCTTCTCATTTTAACTTGACTTAAAATTGCCATCTCTCTGTCTTGAATGCTGAGTCGTAACAATAGATTAACACTAAAAATACAAGGCTAGTCACGAAAAAGTGCTTTGGCAAGGATGTAGAGTCACGGCATCCTCATTTCCTATCACTGTGCCGCAGGGAATAAGTCGCAGAAGGGAGGAAATCAAGGTCAGGGAAGGAAAAGCAGAGTAATCTTAAAAAGACATCTCAAGACTTACAGTAAGACATGACGGTGACGTAGAAGAATGTCCATTTTCCGGTTCCTAGAGTGGTTAGGATGGTGTCGAAGTGTTCACGCATCCTCACGCTCCTTATTCACGCTTCTTCACGCTTCTTTGGTGTGCTTGGTAGGGCAGGTCACTCTTATTTCACTCTCACATCCTGGTAAAGTAGTATACATTAATTTCTCATTTTTCACTTGTCACTCTTCACACTTTCACCTTATATTCTCATTCACCACACTTCACACTTAATCATCACTCTTCACGCTTCTCTATAGGGTTAGTGGGGCAGGTCACACTTCACTTCCTGGTGAACTTACAGTACTCTTGTCACACTAGTTAGGTACGACACACATCGAACACTTCACTCTTCTCACACTTAACCCCTCACTCCTCACACTTTTTTAAAGAGGACTTGGTTAGTAAGGCTAGTCACACTTTTTTCACCGTGTACACATCACAGTCAAACATTACACACGCAGCAGCTCATTCTCCTCACTCTTCATACTACCTTCTCACATACTTAGAAATTAACACGTCACACTAATCACTCCATATCTATGCACGCCACACACACACCCTTCATACTTTCACACTTAACCTTTCACTCTTCACCCTACACTGTTTACAGATCGCATCACACTTGACTAGTCACACTTTCCAGGTATCACGCTTCAAGATCTGGATATAACCACGCCACACACTTTACGCTTCTCTGGTCACACTTGTCACTGTTCACACGCATTCTTGAACTCATACTTATCGCTTCCTTTGGATCACTTCACACTTGTCAACACTTCACTCTTTACACTCTAGATTTCACACTTCTCATTCTCCACGTCACTCTTCCCATTTCATTCCACACTCGTCACTGTCTAAGTCACTCTACCAGCTCTGCACCCCGCCTATCACTCTTCACACTTCACACTTCTCTCACCCTAAATCATTCTTCTCACTCAAACTCTCTGATTCACACTTCTCATCGTATACTGGCTTCACACTCCACTCTTCTCACCCTATATTTCACTCTTCACACTTCTCACTCTTCTTTCACTCTAATCTACGCTTACATACTTTTCTTCTTTTTTCTTTCTTCGATTTTACGGTGTTAGACCTACAGTTAAGGGAAATTATTATTATTATTATTATTATTATTATTATTATTACCGCAACTACTATTATTATTATTATCGTCACCATCATCGTCAGTAACATCACCACCACCACCACCACCTTCACCATCATCATCATCATCACCACCACCACCACCACCACCTTCACCACCACCATCATCATCATCATCATCGTGACTAGCATCATTTTCTAGTGCTAATGGCTGCAACTCAGCACTCGAAGATGGAGACAACAATTTTAGGCCAAGTTAGCGTAAGAAGATTTTAGTTAAGATGAAAGAACAATTGAGAAGATAGAAATAGCACTGCATTCAGAATCTTATATATTTTATACACCTCGTACATTCTTTTTAATCTTATATATTTTTTTCTGTACCGACTCCGTACCTTCTTTACCCCTGCTCAATTGTTGACACTATACAGGGGTTTTATCCGCCCCTGTGTGGAGTACAACTCTTATGTGTGGAGAGGCTCCACACATACAGCTCTTCTCAATAGGGTGGAGTCAAAGGCTTTTCGTCTTATTAACTCTTCTCCTCTTACTGACTTCTGTCAACCTCTGTCTCTTCGCCGCACTGTTGCATCTTTATCTCTTTTCTGTCGCTACTTCAATGGTCACTGCTCCTCTGAACTGTCTGCTTGCATCCCTCCACCTCGACGACGGGCGCGTAGCACCCGTCTAGCAGCAAACTCTCATCCCTTTTCTGTCCAACACTAATGCAAAAGTTAACCGTTACTCCCAGTCCTTCATTTATGCAACAGGTCAACTCTGGAACTGTCTCCCTCTGTCTGTATTTCCTGCTAGCTATGATCTCCAGTCTTTCAAACGCAGTGTGTCCAGGCATCTCGAAATGATCGGATCTTGAATTTGGCTCTCTATTGTATTTTGTTTTTCTCTTGGAAGGAGCAGTTATTGCGGGCTCGTGGCCTTTGGTTCCTTCTTCCCAGCATAAAAAAAAAAAAAACTATATTTCATAAAACTTCAGGTGTCTTTTTACACTGTTCTTAATCCTTACCTGACAGGACACTCATATACCTTGCTTTAGAGAGATGCAGGTGTGTGTGTGTGTGTGTGTGTGTGTGTGTGTGTGTGTGTGTGTGTGTGTGTGTGTGTGTGTGTGTGTGTGATACAGGTTTGGGAGCACATGTGTTAAATATATTCAATACTTAAATCATACTTTTGACATTAATGTACAGTATGTGTGTGTGTGTGTGTGTGTGTGTGTGTGTGTGTGTGTGTGTGTGTGTGTGTGTGTGTGTGTGTGTGTGTGTGTGTGTGTGTGTGTGTGTGTGTGTGTGAGAGAGAGAGAGAGAGAGAGAGATACTTTGAATGTCTTGGTATTCTGATGCGGTGAGGAAGCTTACAAACTCCTTTCCCTGACCGATCTATTCCTGATTCTGTTTCGTTACTATATTCTAGTGTGTTATTCATGCAACTATTTTCGATATTAAGATGGAAGAAGCAAGAAAAAAAAGGGGGGGGGAGAAGAAAAAAGGAAATTAAGGAGCACTGAGCAAAATAAATCGCTCAGGAAGAGGTGTAAAGGAGCCTTGTTACCCAGAGACAGTACGGGCCGTAGGGTGAATCGTGTACATGACCCGTATTCACATCAGGCAAGGAAGCTCCATAACACATGTTCCTAAGCGATTTATTTTGCTCATTACCCCTTCTTATCCTCATCTGTGACCAAATAACTCAAATACCACCATCTTCGGCACTAGGCGTATGCAGGAATAAATCGCTTAGGAAGAGGTTTTAGGGAGCTTCTTTAACAGGCGAGAATAAAGAACCTTGTGTCTGGTTTTAGGCTCGTTATTTTCATCAGTTAAGGAAGCTTCCTAACACCTCTTTCCTACCGATTTATTTTTCGATATGGCTGGCTAATATAGTTTTGTACGTTATGTATGCAGATTATGTTGATATTGGAATGATTAATGTAACACAGAAGAGGATGGCATGGTGTAATTAATAAAGTAAATTGCTTAGGAAGAGGTGCTAGGGGAGCTTCCTTAACTGACGAGAATACGGGTCTTAGGTTGAGGAAGTTTCCTAACACCTTTTCCTAAGCAATTTATTTAGTTTATAACACCATATTATCCTCTTCTGTGTAGCATAAATCCTTCCAATATCGCCATACTCAGCATAAATAACGTAAAAGAGGATATTGACCAGTCATGTCCAAAATAAATCGTCAAGGAAAAGGTGCTTGGGCTAGTTGTTTGTCATCCTCTCGGAGTTGAAGCCATCAGTTCCTTCCGGTTTGTGTTCGGGAAGTGGCGTGAGGTGCGAATAGCCAACAGTACAAGGAATTTGACATAACACACTTACATGATGCGGTGTGAATAGCAAATGATACCAGAACAATGACGTGACACATTTGCATCATGCGGTGTTAATAGTAAACAGCAAAAACATAAACATTATACATCTACGTCATGCGGTGTTAATAGTAAACAGCAAAAACATAAACATTATACATCTACGTCATGCGGTGTTAATAGTAAACAGTAAAAACATAAACATTACACATCTACGTCATGTGGTGTCAATAGCAAAGAGTAAAAACGTAAACATTACACATCTACGTCATGCGGTGTGAATAGCAGAGTAAACATCACATCACATCATGCGGTGTAAATAGCAATCAGTAAACATAACAATAAACAATGCCACAACACATCCACATCACTCGGTGTAAATAATAATAATAATAATAATAATAATAATAATAGAGTATGATGGTGGTGGAGATGGAAGCCTTCACGTGGTGGCACTGATATAACCCTGCGTCTCTGCTACCCTGGTATACAAATATTCCTCACCTCCCTCCCTATCCCCCAGAAGGAAGATGGTGGACTACAGGAGGCGAGCAAGTTCAGCCTGCAGTCTACTGGGTTCATATTTCATGCATTTTAACTTGGCCCCGATTTTTTCTTTCTTTTGCAGCTTATTTCCCGTAGCTCGGTGGCAGAAAAATGGCAGTATGACGGCTTTACATCGTGTCCACAGCACTTCTTCGTGACTAGCACCATATCCTAGTGTTAATCAATTGTTACAACTCGGAATTCTAGGTGATGGCAATTTTAGGCCAAGTTAAATTGAACAGGGTATAGACAGTACGATGACAAAACAAATTCACATCATTTTATAATAAACGAGAAGCTCAATGTGGCCAGCAGTCTCGTGGGATAAGAAGGCTCCCTAACACCTCTTCCTAAGCGATTAATTTTCCGAACTAACCATTAATATCGTGATTTTTGCTCCATATATCTTTTTTAATATCGACACAGATTGCATGAATAAAACACTAGAATACAGTAACGAAACAGAATC
>NC_137059.1:1455000-1465000 GCF_032717465.1 Coenobita brevimanus
TCAAAACAAATGTGCTTCTTTCATTTTCAAGTTTAGCTGGTTCTTTTAACCTGTAAACTGTGGCATACATTCCATAACATTTATATAGACGAGTGCAACATACACTCAAAATGGCATGACTGGAGGTGGGGGGAGGAATCCACGCTGCTTTGGTGGGAACAGACAACTGTTAACTTGAAACAGATCATATTATCAGTAATATGGCCCTTGAGCTTTTTCAGCCACTCTCACATCTTATCCCTCTACTTCAACTCATGCCATATCATTTTATAAAGTCCTTCTCAGCAGCAGCTGAGCAGTTTGCATTGCTGACTGTAAAGCTTCCAGTCCATTTGTGCCAGGCTTTGAATCCTGCTACAGGTAGCTGGGATCAATCAACTCACGTACCCATTCAGCTTTGTGGGCTGTCGTGGAATAACATCTATGGGAGGTAACTGTGGTAACCTGGATGATACGTGACCCTGTATCCAGGGATAATGAGTAAATGACCCATCACAGGCTCAAAAGCCGTATAGTAACAGAGATGAGCACCATGGATAAGTACAGTACCTTGATGTGCCTGCCTAAGCTTTACCGTATCTTTACCCCTGAAACTGGATCTTAAAACACTCACACTTGCTAGGTAACTGTAGATGCTGTACTGACCGACAACTTAGCAAACCCAAATTTTAAAATATGCTTTTCATATTATTTAAACATCAGAACTGAACAGCACAATGACTAAGGTATGGGAGATATTGACTTTAATCAACATACCCATTCTTGAACATGTTCCCTTACATATTAGGAATAAAACTGTTTTTCTATGACCTTAGAAAACCAGTTTTTAAAAAAATATATACATATATCAGGCGCATGGCTACACTCCCCAGTGCCGCAGTTTATTTGTTAAATATCAGGGAAGAATGGTACCTTAACATCTACTGTGTCCTTTACATGATACAAAAATATTCTTATTTCGTGACAAAATGTGACACACAACTAGACACCGTACTCTAATTTCTACTGAGAGATTAGGTGGGTAGTGAACTGGACATAATGTGTAGATAACAATGTATAAATTGTACCCCTTCAATCTGATATAAAAATATTCCTTTTATTCTTGCTAATACCTGACAATGTTGCTTAGGTGAGGAGAGACTCTTCATACTGGAGAAAGTAAACACTGCCTTCATTTGATCTCCCACAAAACTGAATAAAATCATCTGGATGTAGCAAGAATAAATAAAATACATTACTGGATGGAAGAGGTTAAAGCAATCTTATGCTAATTTATCATCACAACGTAAAACAAGAACTGTTGTACAATCATGCAATTACTTAAGGATAATGGTACATTATTACTGCACACACTTTAACCCAATGAGGCTGGGGATGTCTTTCTCATTTCATTATTGTCCTCTCCTTATGATTTTATTCCACTTAGGATAGCTTTTTTGAACTATAAGGTTAGGCAATGTGTTGGGTTACATAATACCTTAAGAAACCCATCATTTTGAGAGCTTTCCTAAGTTGAATAAAATTATCTATCAGAAGGGCCAACTACATTGGACATCGCCAGGTTCAACGGGTTACACAACTCAATGGTTAATTTAACAAGTGCTTATGTTATCACAGGTTGAGACTTCAAAAGCAAAGGGACCAATAAGCCCTCATTATGTTAGGGATGAATTCCAAAATATCACAACTTTTTCCTGACAACTGGTACACGAAACCCCATTATCCGAATGACTGACATCCAAATCTTGTCCAAATAACCATTTTTTTGTACCACTGTTTGTTATACACGAAAGTATTCTCAGTCTTCCAAATCCCCAATAGGGAAAAATACCCCTCCGTAAGAGTTTTTCAACTTATACAAATCAGTTGATATAAAGCAATGCCCAGCCACCCTCCTGACAATCAAATTTTGCTTAACATCAGATCACTCACCCTGATGTCACCTGCTAAACAACTCACAACATAGTTTCGTATGTGTATATTGTACTCTGACCGTGACGTGTTGTGTTACGTCTGCTGTAAGTGTTTGTGTTGTGTTAGTTTTCTTGCAGGTACAGTATTGTACTTTCACTTTACATTAAGTTAATCAGCTGACAATCAAAGTTTAGGGGGCTTGTTTGAGTAATGCCATTGACACCTTGATCACGTCCACATTGCCCTCTACACAACTTCTTACATTGCTTTGTATATTTGTACTAAATGTGAAGTGTATTAATTCTGTTGTAAGTGTTTAATGAGTCCTGCATTATTTCTCTTGCAGGTACAGTATTGTACTTTCACTTTTCACTAAATTAATTAGCTAACAATCAAAGTTTAGGAGGCTTATTTGTTTAATGCCACTGCCACACTGTACATGGTAGAGCCTTCTGCTACACAACCCACAACATGGCTTCATATGTTTGTACTCAGACCATGAGTCGTATAGCTATTTCCCCATGTTGCAAGGACTGTGCTGCTGTAAGTGTTTACTGAGAATTAGCGAGACTTCTGTTGCATGTACTGTACTGTTGTGTATAACTGGATATGTATGGAAGAGGGGGTGGGGGAAGGTTGACTGTCACATGCGTAACCATTGAGGGCCACTTGACATTAGCCCACAGAACCCACATTACAACATTATTTGAAAAATCAATACTTGAAAGACCTTTTCCAAACACAACATTTTCAGATGAAGGGAGATTCCTGTACTAAAAAAAAAAAAAAAATCCTTACACTATCCTATTTCATCCCTCTGACACAAGTTATGTACTGATTTGTGAAAAATATGTCAGCATTCTCCTCCCTTGCAGGATCTCTATAAGGACGCAGGCTCCTATATGGATTCAGTTGACTGGGCAGGAGGACTTCTACTTCACTTGCTTGGCATAGCACCTCCAAATCTTTCCTTGCCTCTGTGCTATTATAAGAAGTGAAAATCACTGGAGTGTCCCTGTTCTCTGCCATCTTGGGAAGTGATTTTGGCCATGTGTCCTTCTTCTCTCCCTCAAACTCGTGAAATCCACAATTAAATGCCACAATAGCATCTGGCTTTGTATAGTACGATGTACTAACATAATCGTGGTACAGCATCTTACACATCTCGTATACAATTATCCTTCCTTTCTTCTGGCAGTCCTCGCAACGCATCATGCCACTGTCATCAAGACAATGGTTATCAGGGAGAGATTCTTCTAACTCGGTCTCTGAGAACACTTCTGGTCCAATAAACACGGCATGCAATTTCTTAAGTGCAGGTAGTGTATGCACCAAATACTCCCATCGAATTATTCCCAACATCTCCTTTGTACTTTCTGCTCCCACTATATGAACAGTGAGCTCTGATACTTGACTAATTTCCTGCTTACAGGATCCAACTGAAATATTCTGAAGAACATACAGGAGGGAAAGAGGATATGTGAGCCTCTCAGACATCAAGGTAATGAGCATATTTTTCTCAAACAAGTGACTAGTTGACAAGAATCCTAACATAGATTCTAACTTCTCCTTTATTGTTGCTGGCAAAGGTTTATATTCAGCATCAACAACTATTGGAAAAGGTATGGAGTTCATACCTGATCTATATTCTAACAAGTCACAACACATACAAAGAGAATAACTATAACACCACTCTGCATGTCTCTTTGCATCCTTTTCTCTATGTGCTTCAGAACAGTAGAAAACAGAATGGCACTTTGAACAGTCAGTGATTTTTGTGGGTTCAGCTTCTCCACAAATTTCACATACCCTTGCAAACAGGAATATTTCATTCTCAAAAGGCTCCAAGCTCCTGCCGAGCTTTACACTAGCACGCATCCGAAGCATGTTTTGAAAGTCATGCCAACCTTTCCTGTCGTGAATCCTCTCCCTGGCTGATGTAAATATGTTCTTTCCATCTTGTAAAGCATGAGTCTGGCAGAGCGGTCTGTTGTTAAAGACAAAAAACATTAACAGGGAAGACCTGATGGCAGTTATGTGGACCAAACTAATCTACTGTGATGCTAAATACAGTACAAAAAGTTATACCATAGTTATATCTATTTTGAGTTCATCAGGTGTGGTTTATGTGGTATACTGGGTGAGAGGAGATGGAAGAGGATGTGACTCCAGGCTCAACTGGGAGTGGTGGACTGCAGGCTAAGGCTGTCCTGCAGTCCACCATCCTCTTTTGAGGGGATAGGAAGGGAGCTGAAGGATGTGTGCCACCACATGAACGTGTCTCATGCCAGCACCAAGGAGATGACGATAAAGCTGCATAAAGGGGTATATATATATATATATATATATATATGCTCTATAAGCAAAATCATGTTCATAAAATTTCATATAAATAGCTTTTCAGGCAAATGTAAGAGCTGTTCTATTAAACGATTTTCATCCTTCTAGCAACAAAGGCACAATTTAGTATGGTAGCCTATTCTGGTCACCATAACACAATTTTACTCGGTATCATCTGCAACAAAAATTCTCCTGCCTCCTGCCTGGGAGAGATTTGGTTGTGATGGGGCTGATGATGCCTATGCCTAATCCCTTCAGTTTGAAAAATCTCTCTGTCTATAGTCAGATATCTTACTATCAGGAGTGGCTATGAATAAATTGCCTCCATGTTCCCCTGTCCTCTGCCATCAGGCTGCTTTTCCTCCAAGTCATACTCCTCTCATAAGATGAATAAAACTGTAAACTAAAATAAAGCAGGAAATAACATCAACTGACTGAAAGGGTTAAGAACTCACTTGTGTGTTTGCCAGTCCTTCTTTTGACACTGCCTGGAACAGTACAGGACAAGCTGGCACTGGGTACAACGTTTCAGCTGACATGACTCTGTGGGGTTCTTTCCACAATACACACAAATGCCTGGGTGGTAGTGCCGAACCTTCTCTGGTGCTGACTCTGGTGCTGACTCTTCACCATCCATGACTGCACTGCTCTTGGCTCAGACTTGATTTTTGGTCACTTAAATGTATCAGCAGTATCCTATCTTGGAATCTGAAATAACAACATGAGATGCAAACAACAATAGTAGGAGATACACTACTCTCCATGCCTGCACTCCTCTTAGCTTGAATATGATCACTGGTTTGTTCTGTGTATCATAATATTTTGTCTAGGATTCTGAAACAACATATTAAAAGATACACTATTATTCATGACTGCACTACCCTTATCACTGACTTCATCAATAGTCTGATATATGCATCACAATACTCTACTTTGGACTCTGAAGTGACTAATTCAGAAGATACTACAGTAATGCATGTGCACTAAGTTATACTGGGTGATAACCAGGATAACAAGTATAAGTGAAGGAAATCTATGGAGAAGAATTGAATGGTATGTGAATAGCTATGTGACTGGAATACTTTGAGAATTTTCCCAATCTTTTTGGCTGACTTTGTTTCTGAATCCTATCTCCCTCCCTCTTTATACGTGGGAATAATGATTATATTCAGCAACTCTAATAGTAATCTCTTAGTGTCTACTGAACATCTGCCTTACTCAAGCCAAGGCACGTGCTGATTAACTGGCAAACATGTAACAGCTATATCCTTTTTTTCACTGTTGTATGTCAATCAGATAAGAAATTTAATTATTTGGCTAACTGGCTAAAAGTTAATTAACCTGCCCAGCCCTGCTGGTAACCATATAACCAACGAATGGTTTGTCATTATCATCCCAACCTTAATTTATACCTTGAAAATAAATGAGGCAGGATTGAAAAACAGAGAGAAAACATGAAAGTAGAACCATCAAACAGCAATGCTAGTGATGCCTTCAAATTCCAGTTCTATTTCACAAGCACAACTACTGTATCTGCATATTTTTTTTACACATGCACTTCATGTACATCTTAAATGCAGCCAAACTGATAATGGCCAAAGAAAATATCTGTAAACTTATTAGACCTTATGTAATTCTGTAAATGTATCTTTCATCTCACCAATCTTATAACTAAGTACAGCAGGAATATGGAATCCTGAATTATAAGCACATTCCTGCTCCGTTAAATTTTATTAGAACATTTAGATATAATCTGGTACAAAACCATTGCTACTAAATCACCAATACAGTAAAATGAATGCTGACGAAGCCCACAATTTGTGACAGAGTATCAAGACCCTTCATAGCACTGCCCATCTTTCTTCCCTGACCTACTCTGATATCCACTTCCTTTGTACATTTACCTATCTATTAGTGTATCCATGCATTACATTATTTCCTTACTTAAGTATCCTTCCATTTACCAGCACATCACATGGAGTTGCTGTCTCCCTTAAACACATCAATTTATTTCCACCTACAGTTACTTTCATCCCATGCTGCTCACCACCATTCACAAACTCATGAGCCAGTCCTGTGTCAATATCATCAGTAACCTATATCATTTTCACATATTTGGTAACAATCTCAAGATATTTTTAACCTTGTATAGAACAAAGATCCTTCTATTTCATTACAAAAACATGTAATCCATACATCTAATACCCTTAATTCTGACTTCAATACTTTTTCAAATCTTCCTATACTGACTAAATATTTCTGAGGATCACTGTCCCAATGAGTATCAATTATAATTTCAAATTCCTTCTTATCACAGCTTAGGCCTTCAATGTTCCATGGATCCTTCCACTGCAATCTTAATATCTTGGAACAGTTATCGTTCACAATGTGCCAGCTAAAATCCTGCACTTTAGAGGGGTAAAGTTGCTCTATTATATTGTGGTTAATTATGTTTGACTGCAGTGGCTTGTACTGAACTTTTAAAACTGTATGAAGTACAGCAGTAAATGGCACACTTTTTAATTCTTTCTTCTTATCGGAGAGTAAGACAGTTGTATCTTGGTATATACGAAACAACCACGTAGCATTATCACAGCACTCAAGAGTCTCAATCTTCCTCTCATAAAGCTCCCTCAACATACGTTCCTGATCACTTTTCAGTAAGTGACCCAGTCCTCCAATGTGAGATGGGTATTCTGGGTGATAAACTGTATTAACTGCATCTTCATTCACCCAAGGAATGTATGTAACTCCAAACCCTCTCAAGCTGCACATTGCTTTATAAACCAGGGCAACAGATGGACTTATTCCATAAGGCCATATTTCCACAAGTGCTGATCCTGGTGGCAGAAATACACCAAGGACGAGTGCTGCCCCATGCACTCCAACCAATAGGCAGGCTGTTGAAAGCTCGCTGATTATGTAACTGATGCTGTGCTCTTCCAGGGACAAAACCTTGATACTATAATCTTGCTTGGTATGTTTCCAAAAGTAATTTCTTATCATCATTGCAAGCTCATTTTCATTTAAGATTTTTCTATTACTTTTTCTGGATATCATGACAACTGTCTTCACAGTAACTGTTGGTTGCTGCAATGACAGCCTGTCCTTCATGAAATCTGTGAATTCCCTCAACAGATGACCAGAGAATGAACTTTGTATTTGTGGTCCTTGGGGTTTTCCATATCCATACTGATACCAAACACTTAACTTATTAACACCAAAGTAAGCACTCTCAAAGCAGTACCATGAGTGACTATCAGTTACTTCAAGATCAGACAAAAGTGCAATTTTTCCTGACAGTGTTTGGTATAGATGCCAATACAAATTTCTCTCATTTTCATCAGTAAAAACAAGCCTAACTGTATTAATACAACTGTCTACCACACCACAGAGTTCTCTCAATGTGAAATAAATAGGAATTAAATCATCATGAAACACATGCTGGAGATTATCAGGCTTGAAACGAGCAACAAACAAACTATCTCCATTAATCACTATACTAGAATAGGATGATGCATACATGTAACATGGTAAAACAGTAACACGGAATGGGAAAGCATTATGGTCCAACACGGATGAGAGGAACAGATTGGCTTGTAAGCTTTTAATATCACTGATGCCATATATAACAGACTTTAAACCAAGGACAAAAATAAACTCCTTCATCAGATGGCTATAATGAAGATTTCTGAAGTGGCATCGAAGTCCCGATTCTGGTGATGAAAGGCACCATACAGACGATGCAAACTTTTCTGATGCCACTTCACTAATCACTGACTTCAGTGATGTCTTTGGTATATTTCTTTCTTTAGAATTACCATTTATATAACACAAATGCTGTGAATCAGACTGCGTAGCTTTCCAAAATTCTAAAATATATTTGTTATGTGCCTTAACAGAGGATAAATACTGGTAATTTTTAACCCCTACATATCCATGTGTCACTTGGGACATAAAATGCACTAGACTCCATATTGCGATGATTGTGCTGATCCCATTCTTGTGTCTGACTATAAGTGAGGCATCCCTGCAACAAGAGGATAACCTTCCATCAGTCCTCAATTAAAGTCTAGGATACACAGGCAAAATCCTTCTTCAACCTGCTTTTCATTTTATTTGTGCCACAACCAGATCATTCTATAGTCCAGACATCACATTTACACTGCAAGATATCTAGAACACAACTCATGACTAACAGAACCCTAGAAAAAGTGATTACATCTTACAAAGAATGAGATGTCCAATAGAAAAACCCACAAAATCCGGCCTAAATAAAAGTACAGCATAAACCCAGTTATATCAGTGTCACTACAAGAAGGCATCCCTCTCTAACACTGTCCCTTAGAGTAAACCAATAATTCTGTACAGTATGGCAATCAGTATGCTGGTACAGTGCAGTAGGTACAAAGCATCATCATCAACATCTTGTTTCCCACCTCATGATGGGGTGTGATAACATAATGCATGTTCTCAAAACTACAATCTAGGATAGCAGGTTATAGAAAAAGTAGGGAAGGTATTGATACAATTCCCTTGTCCTACGTCACTGTACGGTACCGGTATACAACTCTTTACAGATTCCGTAATAAATCTGAGCAGAGATCAATTGCACTTTCATGATTGGGAAAATTATTCATACCAGCTAGATACAATGATATTTCAAGCACCAGAAAAACATTAAAAAAAAAAAAAAACATAAAAGAAACATTTTTTAACAGGTTCTTGGCAGAAAAGGGAAAAAAAAAAAAGGGGGGGAAGACATTTTATACTGCTTGATAAATTCATTCAAATCAGATTTTTTAAACATACCAAATCACTCTCATTTGCTACGTAAAAAAATACATTTGATAACAATGAATCCAGATAAACTTCCTTCAACACTTGAGATACCACGAAAAAAGTGATATGACAAGAATGATACAATTCATACCAAAATACAATTAAGGGAAAACAAGGAAAAAAGAAAATTATTACTACATCACTACTTACTGGATAAAATATCCAGACAAAAAATATTAGCCTATCTACCCATCTATCCACTGCCAGATACCATAATCTCGTAAGGGGTGGCAACAAACAAATCGCCTCCATGTCGCCCTGTCTTCTGCCATTTCACTGCCCTGCTCCCAGCTCACACCTCCTCTCTCATATACCTCTCCATGCCATCCCTCCATCTCATCCCTGGCCTCCCTCTCCCTCACTCCACCTCACTCACATACACTCTCCTCACCAGTCTCTCACTCTCCATCCTCTCCACATAGCCAAACCACCTCAATGTGTTTCTCCTAATGTTTCCTATTACATTCACATCCACATCCAATAATATTATACTGCCATCAAACAAATTACTTAATGAGAATGATAAAAAGTACATACCAAAGTGACATTACGAAATTCACTTGGGAAATATGACTCCAGTGCCGGATGCTGTGGGTCTGAGAGCGGAATACCTTCGTTTTTCACAATGCCTGAAATACAAGAGGTTCTCATTAAAAGGTCTTCCCACTAAAGGTACAATAGTTTCATTATTTACCTCTTAATCACGACCAACATTCTCCTTTCGGAGCATAGTTGATCCCATTTCTTCTAGCATGTTTTGTAGTTAGAGCGCATCCTTTCCTTATAGATACATATGGTTTATTACATTGCTTTAAAGTCTGTAATATGCATTTTTATGTTAACCCCAGTGAAAAACCATTAGCACATCACACTTACAGTACAGTAGTTGTTTCACTTAAATTAA
>NC_137059.1:1470000-1472500 GCF_032717465.1 Coenobita brevimanus
TTTCCAAGAGACTGTGTGTGCCAAGCCGACCCCGTTATTCCTTCACAGCTGATTACTTCTTGATCTTATACCACATACAGTTCTCTCTCTCTCTCTCTCTCTCTCTCTCTCTCTCTCTCTCTCTCTCATACAGAAGTTAACGTACAGCAACACCCTCTATTTTATGTACTAGGTCAACTCTGGAACTGTCATCGTCTGTCTTTATTTCCCTCTACCTGTGACCTCCATTCTTGTAAACGAAATATTGTCCAGGCATCTCGAAAGGAACGACTTAAAGTTGGTTGTCCTCTCTCTCTCTCTCTCTCTTAAAAAAGCACTCCTTTTCAGGCTTTGAACATCTGATCATTGCCTCTTTGCACAAAAAAATGAGGGTTTCAGTATAACATGCAAAATAATTCGGTAAGGAAGAGGCGCTACGAACACTCTTATGCCACCTTAAATACGTACCAGAATTTATTAAGAATCTTGATGAATATGGAGGCAGCAGCATAGATTAGAGGCTTCGCGGCTGTCACATTCGGCTCAGATATTTTTTTTCCGTCTTCGCTTATGGCCGAGCTGTGGCGGGGATCGAACTGGCATACACTGCCCCTCCAAGGTAGAGTTTTAGGGTTTATAAAGGATTGGAACCCATGTTTTAAAGGACTGGAACCTATTTTTAAAGGATTGGAACCTGTATTTAAAGGATTGGAACTTATTTTTGTAGCACCTAAAAAAGTCTATAATTTTCGAATAATACTCCTTGATGTGGTACAACGCCTGGTGGTCTAGTGGGTCAAGGCTGGCACTTATAAGGGATTGGAACCGATTCTCTCCTCTCCTTTCCTCACCCCAGTCTGTGCCTCTCTTTTCTCACTTCGTCTTCTCTTTTCTGTCAACTTATTTCGTTTCGTCTTCTCTTTTTTGTCCTCTCACTTCCACTTCTTTCCTCTCCTTTCTCAAGTCTATTTCTCCCCTCCCCTCCCCTGTCCTCTCCTCCTCTCTCCTCCCTTCCCCTCGCTTCCCCTCTCCTCTCCTCTCCATTCCCACCCTTCCGTCTTTTCTCCAGTACTTGTTTACACTCCTCTCCTTTCGTCTCCTCTCCCCTTCTTTATATATAATCTCTCTCCTCTCCTTTCGTCTCCTCTCCCCTTCTTTATATATAATCTCTCTCCTCTCCTCTCCTCCCCTTTCCTTCCTTCTCTCTCCTTTCCTTTCCTCTCCTTCTCCTCTCCTGTCTTCTCGTCTCCTCTCCTCTTCTATAAAAATTCTCCACTCCAAACACATATCCACGTGCCTCTGAAGCCCCATCATTCATGTGTTTTATTAAAATGTTAAGCATGTGCTTTCCCCCTCCACCCTCTCTTTTCCTCTCCCCTCCTCTCCTCTCCTCCCCTTTCCTCTCCCTTTCTCTCCTCTCCTCTCCTCTCCTCTCCCCTCCTCTCCTCTCTTTTCCTTCCTTTTCTCTTATTTCTTTTTTATTCTCACCTCTTCTGCTCTCCACTTTCCATCTCCATCCAGTTCCATTCCTCTCCTTTCACCTTCCCTCTCCTTTCCTCCCTTTTCTTCTGTCCTGTCTCTTCTATCCTCTTTCCTCTCTTCTCCTCTTTCCTCTCTCCTCCTCCCTCTCCTATCCTATCTCTCAACCTTCCATCACAAGTCCACAAGACCGTAAATTCCTTCTTTTACCTGTCTAAACATAATATCAGATACAGGTTATCCTCCCTTATCCTGCCTCCCTTCTTCTTTCACTTCTTCCCTTCCTACTTCCCTCCCTTCTCTCCTCCTTTTCTCCTTTCCCATCTTTCCCTTCTCTCCTCCCTCCTTCCCTCCCTTCTTCCCCCCCTTCCTCCCTTCTTTCTTCCCTCCCTCCTTCCCCTCTTTCTTCCCTTCCTTCTTCCCAACTTTCTCACCTCCCTTCTCTCCTTCCCACTTCCTTTCCTTCTTCTCTTCCTTCTCTCCTCCCTCCTTCCCTACCTTCTTCCCCCCTTTCTTCCCTCCCGTCTTCCCTCCCTTCTTTCCTCCTTTCCTTTCTTCCCTCCCATCTACCCTCCCTTCTCTCATCCCTTCTTCACTCCCTTCCTCCTCCCTTCTTTCCTCCCTTCTCCCGTCTTCCCTACCTTATTTCCTCCCTTCTTCCCTCCCTTCTCTCCTCTATATATACAAACTCTCCCTTTGCCACAGACACGCATATACTAGCCTAAGAAGTCTCGTTTTTTCATATTTTTTAACGTAATATTAAATTCAGGTCGAAACACTCCTCTTTGAAGACTAATTTTGAGTTGACAGAGAGAGAGAGAGAGAGAGAGAGAGAGAGAGAGAGAGAGGAATGGACTAATATATAAAAATTATCACCCTATTTACCCCACCACAAACACGCTTACAGTATTATCACACTAATATTAACCCTTTCACCCTGAGGCCTTTTTTTTTCCCGCACGTCACGCTAATGAGGGCAATGATGGCTTTTGTTGTTGTTGTTGTTGTTGTTGTTGTTGTGTAAGGAGGTGGAGGGGGACGC
>NC_137059.1:1477500-1490000 GCF_032717465.1 Coenobita brevimanus
CCTTCCCTGGCTACTGGATCACCACCTCCCACACCCCCATAAGCTGTCACACTCCCATATAAATCCAATTCACAACCCCATTCCTGTCCATTCTCTCTCTCTCTCTCTTCATGTTTCATCCAATTATACTCTCTTCTGGCCTTTGATTAACAGAACATATTGGTGTCGGAGAAGGACGCCTTCACGTGGTGGCACCGATAACCAAGCCGCGTCACAGCCTGATTATACAAACTCCCCTTAACCCCCTCCCTATTCCCCGAAAAGACGATGGTAGGCTGCAGAAATAAGGTACTTTCAGCGTGCAGTCTACTGGGTTCACGTTTCAGATAAGCTTGAGGGCATGAGAAGAACTACTCAACACCTTTCGCTGATCTCTGTATTTCTTAGACGTTTATATAATTTAGTAGACACCTGTGGCGTTGAATTATGCCGAGCGAAAATGCGTGAAAACAAATGAATAGATGAGATGAATGAAATAAATCTGTTTGTCATTCGCTGTTTATAGTGTGTTTCGTCACCATGTTTTGAAAGCGATGAACAATGTGCTTTTTTTTTTACATACAGAAAAGAAAGAAACAAAGGCTAGAAATCCGTAAAGAAAGGCTCCTTCCAAAAACGAAATAAATAAATAAATCCGTTCCTTTCGAGATTCTTGGACACTGCTCGTAAAAGATCAGACCTCATGCACAGTGGGAAATACAGGCTGAGGAAGGCAATTGCAGAGATGACCTGTTGCATAAATGAAGGTCTCAGGGTATCGGTTAACCCTTGCATTAGAGAGCTGGACAGAAAAAGGGTGAAAGTGTATTGCCAGTCGGGTGTTATGCTTCCAGAATGGAGATATATTTTCACTCTAATTTGGCCCAGATTTGTGCCATTTTTGCAGCTTATTTCACTTAGGACAGTGTCAGAAAAAGACATTGCTACAGCTCTACATCCTTTCCATAGCACTTTTTCGAGACTAGGAGTATATTCAAGTGTTAATCTAGTGTTAAAAATCAGCAATCAGTAGGGAGAGATGGCGGTTTTAGGCCAAGATGGAGTAAAAAGGATAGAGTATGTGAGGTCTAGTCTGAGCTATCCACAGACATTTCCAAACACTCCTCTTTCTACAGATCTTTACTCCTGATTTCTTTACTTTCGTGCCATACCAAGGTCTCACATCCATACTTTAAATGTGGGCAGTTCGACAGACTCATGCACGAAGGTAATAAAGAGGAGGGGGCCATAGTACTGGAGAGATTAGTGAACTCTGCTTATTTTCCCTTCTCAGCTTGACGTCTGCTCCTAACCTGAGTAAAATCTTCCTTCGTCAGCATGAAGAAAGTGAGAAAGGAGTTGCAGGAACAAATTTGGCAGGTGTAGAGAAGGTATTGGGGAGTATGGAGGGGAGGCTGGAGGAGGTAGGGGTGAGGGGAACAGGGAGGGGGACGAGGGGTGAAGAATTAGGTAGTTCCGTGACTGTAGGGAAGGGGATGATGGGGGAGGGGGGAGATATAGGTGGTAGGGTTGAGTTTGAGAGGAGGGGTAGATGGAGAGGAAAAATGGGGGTAGGGGAGAGAACTGGAGTGGGAAGAGAGGTGGGGAAGATAAGGTTTGCGGGTGGAAGGGGGAAGGGGGAAGGAGGGAGGAAGGGAATAGGGGTAAGGGGAAAAATGGGGAAAGAGGAAACTAGGAATGGGGAAGATGGGAAAATGAGGATAAGGGGAAATGGAGAATGGGGGAGAGGGGAGAATGAGGATGGGAATAGTGGGGGTGAATGGGAGAAGAACATGGGGTAAGGGAGGAAGAAGGGGGTAAATGGGAAGTGGGTGAAGAATGAGGCAGTTCCGCTGGTAAAAGAGGGGGTGGATGGGTGGGTGGGTGGGGAAGGGTGGGGTTGGAAGGGAGGGTAGGGAATGGAAGAGTGGGGGGTGAGAGTGGATGGGTGAGGAGGGTGGCGTTGGAAGGGGTTGGAAGGGGAGGGCAGGAAATGGAAGAGTAGGAGGTGAGTGGGTGGAGGGTGAAGGGGGAGAGAGGGATTGGAAGGGGTTGGAAGGGGGGGAGGTAGGGAATGGAAGAGTAGGAGGCGAGTGGGTGGGTGGGAGATAGAGTTGGAAGGGGTTGGAAGGGGGCATAGGAAATGAAAGAGTGGAGGTTGTAAGTGAGGTAGTGCTCTTTGCTCACTCACTATCTTTATTCTCCCTTCACCCCGAGGACGGTATCTTTATTTTCATTAATATCAAGGGATTTTATTCATCTTGACTTCATCCCTAAGACAGTGCAATTAATTTAATCTTGCTGGCACTAGACGATTTTTATTTAGCTTTCGGCTTAGGAGAGAGAGAGAGAGAGAGAGAGAGAGAGAGAGAGAGAGAGAGAGAGAGAGAGAGAGAGGGAGAGAGAGAGAGAGAGAGGATGTTAACTACTCCACTACGGCTAATTTTTTGCGGATTCGAGATGGTTTTTTTATTCAGTTTAGAGAAAAAAAAATCTAGCTGAAGAGGTTAATAATACTCATACTCCATTTTACCAAATTTGGCACCGTCAGTGATATCCTCAACACCTGTAGCATCGATAAAGGTCCTCATCACTGGATATACCTTTTTATATTGCCTTGATATTAGTCCTCAAGGTAATAATTTGAGTTTCACCTGGTGCAGAGGATATACATCAACACTACAGGCGTTGACAACATCACTAATGGTGCTAAACTTGGTGAAATGGAGTATAGCTATGGTGAAGGCAAAAAAATAATTATATTGTTTACTGAGTTTATAATGAAGTAATTAACAGCCACTTCAAGAACAGTGTTAGTGTGGGCTTGGGATGAGGCAGTAAGGTGAGGCACTAGAGTGAGGCACAATGGTGAAGCAGTGAGGTGAGGCAGAGGGGTGAGGCAGGAATCTATGGGCCATATACGGTGAGGCAGGGATCATCATTGCCATCGTTCAGGTGTGCTAGGCTGCCTCACCCCTGCCTCACCCTACCCTGCCTCACCCACCACCCTGCCTTACCCACCACCCAACCTCACCCACCACCCTGCCTTACCCACCACCCAACCTCACCCACCACCCAACCTCAACCACCACCCTGCTTCACCCGGTCCTACCTCGCCTACCACCCTACCTCACCCTGCCTCACCCACAACCCTGCCTCACCCTACCCTGCCTCACCCTACCTCCCCCTTCCTCAGTTCGTAAGATTTTCCCTAAGCATAAAATCATCTTGCTATTATCGTCAATCCTTTCAGTACGAGGATGTTTTGGATTAGTTCATCTGGTAGCCTAAACGTAAACCCGGTGGACTGCAGGCAGGTTTATATATCTATTTATTTATTTATTTATTCATTTTTGCTACCCTCAGACACTTCTCCTTCAGCTTAGGGGATATCTCGACTCCAGTTCATTCACTTAAACTTGGCTCAAATTTTCTTTCTCACTCATTTACACGAAACCCAGTGGCCGAGAAAGACAATACTGTGCTTCTATATCTTGTCCGTAACACTTCCTCGTGACTAGCACCATATTCAAGGGTTAATCTGTTGCTATAACCCCGCATTTAAGATGAAGTGATGGCAATTTTAGGCCAAGGGAAAAGGAAGGGAGTATAGGGGAGTGTATTCTAACTCCACATCAATAACTTATCTTTTTTTTTAATATCTTGTTATCTACAGTGTGTGTCATTAAGCCCTGGAGGGATTTTTGGAACAGGGGGGGGGGTGTTAGATAAAGGCCCATATCTTCATGGGGTAAGGAGGCTCCCCATCACTTCTTCCTTAGCGATTTATTTTTGGATATGGCTGGTTAACATCCTTTGGTACATCACTTACACCGAGTATTGCAAAGTTAGAAGGATTTATGTAGCACAGTAACAATAAGGTGTAATAAGCAAAATAAATCGCATCAGAAACGGTGTTAGGGAGCTTCCTTAACCCACGGGAATATGGGCCACGGCCTTCATTAACCCCTTCACTACGAGTTCTCCCCAAAACTGAGGAAAACCGTCTGAAGATAGGAAGAATTAATCGGCAAATCACTTGACCGGTTTGCATGGGTAATCTTGCCAAAGAAATGGAGTTGATAGGCAAGAGAGAGAGAGAGAGAGAGAGAGAGAGAGAGAGAGAGAGAGGGAGAGAGAGAGAGAGAGTGTTTGTAGGCGAGTATGAGTAACGGGGTGAGTGAAAGCAAGCGAGTGAGAGTGTGGAAGTGAAAATATTTGTGACAGAGATTGAGAATAACAGATTGAGAACGTGTGTGTGTGTGTGTGTGTGTGTGTGTGTGTGTGTGTGTGTGTGTGTGTGTGTGTGTATGTGTGTGTGTGTGTGTGTGTGTGTGTGTGTGTGTGTGTGTGTGTGTGTGTGTGTGTGTGTGTATCAGCATAGTGTAGGTGTGGATGCAGTGTGGATGTGGTGTAGATATTTCATGGTAGTGTGGATGTGGTGGATGTGCTGGGTGTGGAATAGCGTGTGGTAAGAGCTTCATGGTTGTATGGTAGACAGGATGGGAATGGTAGTTATGGTTGGTGTATGGTAGTGTGGGTGTGGGTGTAGGTGTGGGTGTGGGTGTGGGTGGGTGGGAAGGGACCCTCTCAAAGCCGTGCTATTTGCGGAGTCTTCCAGCACCTTCCTCTGTCTGCGTGCAAGATTGAGTGTGTATGTGTGTGTGTGTGTGTGTGTGTGTGTGTGTGTGTGTGTGTGTGTGTGCGAGAGAGAGAGAGAGGGTGAAGGAGTTCATATGTGTACAACTCTGCCTGTGTGTGTGTGTGTGTGTGTGTGTGTGTGTGTGTGTGTGTGTGTGTGTGTGTGTGTGAAGGAGTTTGCGTGTGGTCTTACCTAAGTGTGTTTATACAGGAGTGAGTTAGCCTCGTCATGCCCAGTCATGTGTGTGTGTGTGTGTGTGTGTGTGTGTGTGTGTGTGTGTGTGTTAATATTCGTACCTACTTGTGTTTTTCCTCTTCTTGATAATATTGTGATTCGATTTTTGATGATGATGACGATGATAATGATAATAATAATAGCAATGATGATGATGATGATGATAATGATGTATGTAAATCTATGTCTGCTTCCCTCACACACACCATAAACATCCCTCCTCATGAACACACATCAACCGGGAACCATCAGAGGCAAGATCCATATATCACACTGCTTGTCCTAGTACCACTCTTAGGCTTCTCTCTCTCTCTCTCTCTCTCTCTCTCTCTCTCTTTCAGCTGAAGAAATTCGTCTGGAGGAAGATAGAATAAACTGCTTGTGGTTCGTGCTAAGGATAAAATAAACTGCTAGTTGTTCGTGCTAAGGATAGAAACACAATATTCAAAGAATAATGCTTTTTAATATGCAGGATAAATAGGCATGGAAAAGGTGTTACGAATATCCCAAAAGTCCCTTAATTACGACCTTACTTAACCCCCCTAGGTCCCTAATCCTAGTGGCACCAGAGGCTCGTTGCATCTCCTCCCGAGCAATTTATTTTTGCATATTACACCCAAGTCACGTCATTTTAATATTATCATAGTTTGTATCAGTAAATAATAGAAGACAGAGATGCAACTAGAATGAATCGCTAAGGAAAAGGTGTTAAGGAAGGTCCCCAAACCCCTCCCCGTACATTCTCCACTAATATAGCTCCACCTCCTGCCTCTCACCCACCCAGGACCATCAAAGGCGTGGTTCATAAATCAAATTCCTCGTCACCTTAACACCCATGCTCTTGCGACTCATTCTCACCTGAATAAAATTGTCTGGCGTCGGCTGGGATAGGATGCTAGAGTTGTCCCGACACCCACACCAACCCAAAACCCACCCACACCCACACCACGCCCAAGTTACATCTACACACACACACACACACACACACACACACACACACACACACACACACACACACACACACTAAATCCACGAAAATTTGGTCCTGCTTAAACAGAGGCTGATGGGGGCTTCTTATTGTGTCTTCTACTATACTCATTTTACTCTAACTTGGCCTAAAATTGCCATCTCTCTATCTTGAATGCTGAGCTGTATAGATTAGCATTGGAATGTGGTGCTAGTCATGAAGAAGTGCTATGGAAGGGAACTGGAGCCACGGCACTGTCTTTCCCTGCCACTGAGCTATGGGAAATAAGCTGCAGAGGGACGAGAATCTAGGCCAAGCTAAAGTGAAAGGAGTTATATTCCTTCTTTAATATACCTCTCCCTCCACGTAAGTCCAGCCGCCTCGAATCATCAAAGACGCGGCCCGTAAATCACATTCCTCCCTAGATCCAACGATTAGCTTAACGGGAGCTTCATTTATATCAGAGTCATCAGGGTTTATAACTTACTTCATGTGTGCACGTTTGGATGATGTCTTTCGTTTTAGCCTTCATTCGTAGGAAGTATTTTTAACTTTAATTTTTATCTCCAGGAAATTTTATTGGACTTAGAAAATGACTACTTGTATGATAGGAACCTTGTAATCCAGTAACGTCTCTCTCTCTCTCTCTCTCTCTCTCTCTCTCTCTCTCTCTCTCATTCTTGTTTGGAGACAGTAAATGCAGTTGTGTATACTCATTCCACCCAGAAAAGTCTCTCTTGAGCTGAATAAAACCACCTGTGTACTGAAAGAATATATCAGTTTATGCTAAGTCTAAATTATCCCCTAGAATATGACCCACCAGTAGACGGAAAGGAGGTGGAGGGGTGACTAATTTCCTGTCATAGGGCTGAGAAAAAAAATAAAAATCTGTTCTCTGTATAACCCCAGGCTTCTCTGGACGTGAACTCAGTGCACTGCAAGAAACTGGGCTCTAACTGGTCGCTGTCAGAGGTCTTTTGTTGAGATTATGGTGAGGGTTTGTTGGTACTGTGATAGCTTGGTGCATGAGGCGTGAGTGTTGTGGGGTGGGGGGCTGCGTTGTGGTGTGTGCATAGTGGACTGTTTATGAGTTGTATTTGTTGGTATAGTGGATTGTTTGTGAGATTTGAGTTAGTATTGTATCAAGGGAGGTGACTGTAATGTGGGGCCAGTGTATTGCATGTAAGTTGTATTTTCTGTTAGCATTGAGGAAGGGAAGGTGATGGTGTTGGCATTGTATCAGGGAAGGGTGATTGTTGTGTGGCCATAGTGTAATGTCTGTGTTGTATTTTGTGTTGACAGTGAGCAAGGAAGGTAAAGTGGGCATAGTGTATTGTCTGTGTGTTGCATTTTGCGTTGGGATTGCAGCAGGGAAGATGATGGTAGTATAGGCATAATGGATGGTCTTTAAGTTGCATTATCGTTAGTTCTGAAGTAGCAGAAGGCAAGGGCGCTACCTGGCAAAAATAATAAGGAGCTCAGGTGCGGTGGGAGAGGGATGACTGCGGCCTTACGTGTTGAATCATCAGCATTTGTCACCCTGGCCAGTTAAAGGGGTGACTATAGAGCCGTCAGGTGTGCGGCGAAGATAGGCTACTCTCTGTCACCTGATTTTGAGAGACTGATACAGGTGCCTCTTTGTTTATCACCCTCTCTCTCTCTTTTACCCTCTCTCTTTCTATCTGTCTATCTGTCTGTCTCTGTCTGTCTTTGTCTCTGTCTCTTTCTCTGTTTCTGTGTGTGTCTGTTCGTCTCTCTGTCTGTCTCTCAGTCTCTCTCTCTCTCTCTCTCTCTCTCTCTCTCTCTCTCTCCCCCTACCTACCTACCTATCTGTTTGTTTGTCTGTCTTTGTCTCTGTCTGTCTGTTGGTCTTTCTGTCTGTCTGTCTGTCTGTCTCTCGGTCTCTCTCTCTGTCTGTCTGTCTCTCGGTCTCTCTCTCTGTCTGTCTGTCTCTCTCTCTCTCTCTCTCAGCTTAAAACCGAGGTGATGGGGTCTTTCTGCATAGTTTTACCTTTTACATAAGACGAAAATAAGTCAAAGCGGTGTTGCTTCTTGGGGTCTATTCTTTCTCTTTCTCTTTGTGTCAGAAGTGAGTCAGAAAGTAATGATGCAAAGGGTCTCTCTCTCTCTCTCTCTCTCTCTCTCTCTCTCTCTTTATCTGCCTATCTTACCTCTAATACAAGGACAGAGAGAGAGAGAGAGAGAGAGAGAGAGAAAGAGAGAGACAGAGACAGACAGACAGACAGACAGACAGACAAACTCACCACCTTACTAGATACAAAAACACAAATTATAGTTCTTCCCAAATCTTTGTGCGTGTGTGTGTGTGTGTGTGTGTGTGTGTGTGTGTGTGTGTGTGTGTGTGTGTGTGTGTGTGTGTGTGTGTGTGTGTGTAGAACCAGCCTGTGTTTATTTTTCATTTCCTTCCCAACAGCAAAAAAAATATGGGAGGAATAATTAGCAGGGGAAAATGTCTTAAGTACTTTTCCCCTAAACTCTTCCCCACCATGTGTCAGGCCTTGGGTGTTTCTTTTTCCGTTTTCTTTTTCTTTGTTTTTGTTTTCACGGGGGAGATGTCAAGGTTAAGTTGTTTTCTTTTTGCGTTTGTTGTTTGAAGAGTCAGCGTCGAGGAAAGAGGAATTGCTATGCCTTCTACACACTCATACTGCCATATTTCACACTGCCGCCCCTCTCACTGACTCACCTCACACTGCCACACCTCACACTGCCACACCACACACTGCTATACCTAACACTGCCGCATCTCATTTCTACACTTCACACTGCCACGTCTCAAAATGCCACACCTCACACTACCACACCTCATACTTGCTCATCTCATTTCCACACTTCACAGTCACATCTCAAAATGCCACACCATACACTGCCACTTCAAACACACACACACACACACACACACACACACACACACACACACACACACACACACACACACACACACACACACACACACACACACACACACACACACACACACACACACACAACACAACACAACACAACACAACACAACACAACACAACACAACACAACACAACACAACACATCACATCACAACACAACACAATCATCACCCCAGTCTAGCGTTCATCTATTGTTACAACTCAGCATGCAAGATGGAGAGACGGCAATTTTAGGCCAAGTTAGGGTTGAAACAAGTATAGTCTAGATTATATTATTTAATTTTGAGTGAGTCATTGGAAGGAAGATTTTCAGAGTCAGACGGGTGCCAGGGCGTGTCTTGCTGTCAGTGATTTGGGGATATAGGGTAGTTAAAAATATCAGGCAGTAGTTTACACCCTGTCATGGTCCAGTAGCTACACACTGACACGTTAGAAAATCAGTAAACCTTTTGCCTATCTCGTCTGGGTTTTGATGAAGGATGGTTAGAGGCCTTCCGTCCCTTTGAGTATATTGCTAGTTAATTTAGTCTGGTTAATTATGGTAGGGTTTTGATTATTCTTTGCACACAGGTAAAAAAGCAGAATCTACCTCTAATTCCAAATTTTAGGATTGGAAGTAGATTCCTGACTCCATAAAATCCAGGACAGTCAGAGGGGTCAGATCTGCGTGACTATAATCCTTCTTCCTAAATCCTTCCTTGATTAAGTATTTTTTTTTTTTCCGCGGTCTTTGTTCCGTATTCTCGTCGGTTAAGGAAGTTCCCTAGCGTCTTTTCCTTAGCGATTTATTTTCGGATATGGATGGTTGATATATTTCTGTACGTTATTTATGCAGGAGTTGGCGATACTGGAAGGATTTACGTAACAGGGAAGAGTACAGTAAGGTGTAATGAAAATAAATCGCTTAGGAAAAGGTGTTAGGGAGCGTCCTCACCTGTCCTCACCCGTCTCAGAATAGCAACACCTTCACTGGATCTTCTGTTTCAGCCAGAGAGCGGGTTTTTCTCTTCTTCCTTTCTCCAGACGATTTTATTCAGCATAGGAGAGACTTTTGGAACTGGGGGGGGGGAGAGATAAAGCCTTCATTTACCCCTTCACTACAGGAGGCCTCACTGAAGATGAATAAAATCGTCTGGAGAGAAGAAAAAATCATTAATCAAGAAGGTTTAAATAGTGCTTCACTTTACCCTCTCGCCATCGTAGTTCATGCTCACCCCGTCAAGCGTCTGACCCCTTTCACTACGATGTCTCAAGCGTCTGACCTCTTGCACTACGATGTCTCAAGCGTCTGACCTCTTGCACTACGATGTCTCAAGCGTCTGACCTCTTGCACTACGATGTCTCAAGCGTCTGACCCCTTTCACTACGGTGTCTCAAGCGTCTGACCCCTTTCACTACGATGTCTCAAGCGTCTGACCCCTTTCACTACCGTGTCTGTCCTTCTGGCTGAATAAAATCGTCTGGAGAGCAAGAATAATTTAAAACAGACATCATTACGCTAAAGAAAAATTAAGCAGTTCACTCGATAGCATATTTTAGATTCTATTTTCGCTACAACCATATAAATTATCACTAAAATCAGGAGTACGCCCTAGCATTAAAGGTAATAAGGAAATCTAGATACTCCCTCCAGTTTCGAAAGCGTATCCAGACGTGGGAAATAAAGATAAATAAAAGAGATAAAGTAATTAAGAAAATCGTGTGGGTGTAGCAGGAAGAAATGCTAAAACAACATTAAAAGAGAGAAGCCTTTAACACCACCCTGACCAAAACAAAACCGTGAGTCAGTGAGTGAGGTGAGTCAGTGAGTGAGGTGAGTCAGTGAGTGAGGTGAGTCAGTGAGTGAGGTGAGTCAGTGAGTGAGGTGAGTCAGTGAGTGAGGTGAGTCAGTGAGTGAGGTGAGTCAGTGAGTGAGGTGAGTCAGTGAGTGAGGTGAGTCAGTGAGTGAGGTGAGTCAGTGAGTGAGGTGAGTCAGTGAGTGAGGTGAGTCAGTGAGTGAGATCAGTGAGTGAGGTGAGTCAGTGAGTGAGATCAGTGAGTGAGGTGAGTCAGTGAGTGAGTCAATGAGTGAGGTGAGTCAGTGAGTGAGGTGAGTCAGTGAGTGAGGTGAGTCAGTGAGGTGGGTCAATGAGTGAGATGAGTCAGTGAGTGAGGTGAGTCAGTGAGTGAGGTGGGTCAGTGAGTGAGGTCAGTGAGTGAGGTGAGTCAGTGAGTGAGGTGAGTCAGTGAGTGAGGTGAGTCAGTGAGTGAGGTGAGTCAGTGAGGTGAGTCAGTGAGTGAGGTGAGTCAGTGAGTGAGATGAGTCAGTGAGTGAGGTGAGTCAGTGAGTGAGGTGAGTCAGTGAGTGAGGTGAGTCAGTGAGTGAGGTGAGTCAATGAGTGAGATGAGTCAATGAGTGAGGTGAGTCAGTGAGGTGAGTCAGTGAGTGAGGTGAGTCAGTGAGTGAGGTGAGTCAGTGAGTGAGGTGAGTCAGTGAGTAAGGTGAGTCGGTATTCGAGGCTGCTTAGTAGGCTCTCTTAGCACCTCATCCTTAGCGATTTATTTTGTGATTCATTAATTGGGAATGGGATTAATTTTTTTGTTTTTTTTTCTTGTGCTCTGGACCCCACCTCACCTCATACTAAGGTGGGATGATGACGATGATGATGATGATGATGAAGAAGAAGAAAGATGATGATGATGATAATGAAAAAGATGATTCTCTCTGCGCTACATATATCGGTGTTTTCAGTGTTTCAGAAATAGCGTACGAGAACACTAACAAGTCATAAATAAAAATAAACTGCTGACGAAAAAGTGTTAGGGGTCTCCATACCTGACGAAAATAGGGACTTGTGAGTCAAACGCGACTGTGAGTGAGTGAATATTTCGAAATGGCAGGGTGGTGACAGAATGGACCTGTTGCTCTCTCTCTCTCTCTCTCTCTCTCTCTCTGTATCTTTCTATATGTCTATACCTATATCTATCTGTAATTGTGTGCAGATAGATAGATAGAGGAACTGGGGGACGTTTCTCTAGCCAGTCAGCTCCACCACCGGGTTATATGAGTGCCACCACGTGAAGGCATCCCTCTCTAGCATCACTGATAAAGTAAAAAGTACAGATATGAGATAAATCGTCCTTCCAAAGCCTTCCACCTGCACTCTCTCACATCTCCCTACTCAGAGAAGCTTTTTTTTGTCAGTGTTGTGTTTTGGTCCTGTGGGATTGAGCCAAGAATTTCTATGACTCGATTGGGAAGTGAAGTGCTGTCTGTTTATGTGGATCTTCTGTTCATGGTTCCTTGCAGTACATTTCTCTGTTTTCCTGTTCCTTTTTCGCGTTTTTGCTCATCTGTTGCATACTGTGGGAAGCTTGGGTAATGATGATGATGATGAGGAGGAAAGTGATGGTAATTATCATGGTGGTGGTTGTAGTGGTGGTAATACCTTCGTTTTTCTTCCCCCTACTTAGGAAAGATACTTAACAGAACTGTACAATATAATCTGCCCGGCATTCAACTCTTTCTTTTTCCTCTCTGCCTGCCTGCCTGCCTGCCTTCCTGTCTTTCCATCCTGCCTGCTGCCTGCCTGTCTTTCCATCCATCCTGCCTGCCTGTCTGTGTCCCTCCCCTGTGTCTCTCCCTGCCTTACTTACCTCCCGTCCTGTTTTCCTACCTGCTTCCTCCTCTCCCTGCTTGCGTGTCTCCCATCCTGCCTGTCTATCTGTCTCCCTGCTGCTTGCCGTGATACCTTGAGCCACTGACTGTTCCTGA
>NC_137059.1:1492500-1570000 GCF_032717465.1 Coenobita brevimanus
CAAGAATATACTAACGGAGCAGAGGAATAAATCGCTTAGGAAGAGGTGTTAGTGAGCTTTCTTTATCGACATAGACTGCACGAATAACACACAAGAATGTAGTAACGGAGCAGAGGAATAAATCGCTTAGGAAGAGGTGTTAGTGAGCTTTCTTTCGTATCGACATAGACTGTAGGAATAACACATAAGAATATACTAACGGAGCAGAGGAATAAATCGGTTAGGAAGAGGTGTTAGTGAGCTTTCTTTATCGACATAGACTGCACGAATAACACACAAGAATATAGTAACGGAGCAGAGGAATAAATCGCTTAGGAAGAGGTGCTAGTGAGCTTTCTTTCGTATCGACATAGACTGTAGGAATAACGCACAAGAATATAGTAACAGAGCAGAGAAATAAATCGGTAAGGAAGAGGTGTTAGTGTGATTTCTTTCTTCATATCTACATAGACTGCATGCATGACACCCAAGAATAGAGTAACGAAGAAGAGAAATAAATCGGTAAGGAAGAGGTGTTAGGGAGCATTCCAAATCTTCTATGTCACTCCAGTAAAAATGAAGAATTGGAAGTTATCTGGACCAGGAAGCCAGCGTGTGCCAGACCAAGGGGTAGGCAGTGACGTCATTCCCTAGACACATCAAACCCTGTCTTCTTTAACTCTGTCTTTCCGAAGATATATAATAAATTTTGCTCGAACTATTGAATGATTGATTTAGGAAGGATTTGAGTAGGATCCTGTCTTTCTCTGTCTGTCTGTCTGTCTGTCTGTCTGGGTGTTTGCATGGATGGAATATTGGTCCACACGAGCTGGTTATGTATGTGCATATGTATGTATGTGAGTGTATGTGTGTATGTCTGTGTGTATATATGTGTGTATGTATGTGTGTATGTATGTATGTATAGAATGGGAGCTTGACGTAGGGAAAGTACCAGGGTGTGTGTGGAGAGTGAGTTTGACAGGTGAGGCACGGAAGAGTGAGGCAGGGTGTAGGTGAAGCAAGATACAGGTGAGGCAAGATACAGATGAGGATGGGTAAGTCTGGGTGTAGGTGAGGCAGGGTGAGGCAGGATGCAGGTGAGGCAGGGTAGAGTGAGGCAGGATGTAGGTGAGGCAGGGTGAGGCAGGGTACAGGTGAGGCAGGGTGAAGCAGGTAAATCATTAGCTCCTCCACGCTCTATTTTTGGCATTCGTCACCACACTTCCCCTTCTCTCCCTTCCCCTACCTCCTCCATACCTCCCCGACTTTCTCTCTCCCCTTCCCTCCTCCATCTCTCCTCCAAATTCCTTCTCTCTCCTCCCTCTCCTTCATTCCTTTCCCAACTTCCTCTTCCTCCTCATCAACCTCTTTCCCATCCTCTCACCTTCACTCATTACTTCCTTTTTCTTAAGCTTTCCCTTCATTTACCTCCTCATCACCCCTACCTCTTCAGTATCCCCTTCTTACCCCTATCCTTCCATCCTCATAGCCTCATTCCCCTTTCCATTCTTCCCTCATTTCCCCCTTCCCCTCACCACTTTATTTCCATTTTCCCTTTCCTTTTCCCTCACCTTCCTGTTTTTCTACCTTCAGGGGGCGACCGGAGCTGCAGTGGTATAATCATTTTGCTTTCATCTGACAAAACGGGGCAAATCCATAAGCCTGAATACTAAGTCGTGATTGTGTAAAATTCAACCAGTCTTAGCTGTGAGGTAGGAATGAGTCTCCTTGGTTACCAGTCAAATCAACCCTTCAATCTGACTTCACTTAGCCATCGACTGAGCTGAAAGTGGCTTGGGATCATCGTTAGATTGATATGTTACGGTAGACAGGTGCAGAGTGACAGGTGTGTAGTGGGTAGCAGGTGTGGTAGACAGGTGTGGGAGACGTGTGGGAGGCAGGTGTGATAAAATGGTATTGTTGTGAAGTGTAATGAGCAGATGTGGTAAGAAGATGGACAAGTGTGGAGAAGGTGACCAGTATGGAGTGGCAGATGTGGTAGAGGTGTGGTAGACAGGTGTGGCAGACAGGTGTGGACCAGTGGACAGGTGTATAAGGACTCCATCTCCCCTAGGCACACCTGGATCAAGAGATGTTTACGCACGTGGGCCACACTTACCTAGAGTGTCATGCCAACAATGTCACACCCGCACACTTCCCATTTAGACACGCTCTTTACTGTTGGTACACACACACACACACACACACACACACACACACACACACACACACACACACACACACACACACACACACACACACAATTTTAGTTACTCTCACACCTCTCCTCACCCAGCCACCCATACACCCACACACACACGCACACCAGCCCACTCACTCACTCACTCACTCACTCATTCACACACACACACACACACACACACACACACACACACACACACACACACACACACACACACACACACACACACACACACACACGGTGACTATATGTTTGGTATACAAATCCGGTACGAACATGTTTATTTATAGGGCATGAAAGGCAAAACTCGACCTCGTTTAAAACAGATGGAAAAAGGGACAGAAAAAGCACCAACCACCAAAAAAAACTCGTAAACAGCAGGTCAGTCTCATATTTCCCCCTTGAACCGTAGGGGTCCGGGGCTAGGCTACTAAGGTCCGGTAAAGTTATGTTATCGAGGAACTTCCAGATTGAAGAAATGGATAGAGCCCTTTTTAAACCTCCTTTACTTGAAGAGGTCTTTCGTAAATTTACAAAAAAAGATGCCTAGGTGTAGCAAAAATACACGAAAAGTATTACGTCGTCTATGTTAGTAGTAGCAGTAGTAGTAATGGTAGTAGTAGTAGTTGTGGTAGTGGTAGATCCAACTCGAGACTCATCTGAACGTGAACCCAGTCGACTGCAGGCTAAAGTTATCCTTCTCCTGCAATTCACCATCCTTATTTAGGGCGACAGGGAATAAACTGAAGGACGTTTTTATAACCAGGCAGCGGAGCCACCCAGTCATATCAGTGCCATCACGTGAAGGCGTCCCTCTCCAGCCTCACCCTCGTAGTGAAGGAGCCATTTGCTAAACACGATGGATTTTCTGTTTAATCTACAAATCTGGCGAGGGAGGCTTGATTATTTACCTGGTTTAAAAGGTAAAAGCCGATCCATTAAAAAGATGGGAAAAAGACTGAAAAAACCGCGACTTAAAAACCAGTGTGCCAGATGGTGAGAGGGTGGAGACAGGAAGAAATGTGTGTGTGTGTGTGTGTGTGTGTGTGTGTGTGTGTGTGTGTGTGTGTGTGCAGAGGGTAGGGAGGTCTCGGGAGTATCTAAAATGCGTGTGTGTGTGTGTGTGTGTGTGTGTGTGTGTGTATGTGTGTGTGTGCAGAGGGCAGGGGGGTCTCGGGAGTAACTAAAGTGTGTGTGTGTGTGTGTGTGTGTGTGTGTGTGTGTGTGTGTGTGTGTGTGTGTGTGTGTGTGTGTGTGTGTGTGTGTGTGTGTGTGTGTGTGTGTGTGTGTGTGTGTGTGTGTGTGTGCGCGAGGGTAGGGAGGTCTCGGGAGTATCTAAAATGCGTGTGTGTGTGTGTGTGTGTGTGTGTGTGTGTGTGTATGTGTGTGTGTGCAGAGGGCAGGGGGGTCTCGGGAGTAACTAAAGTGTGTGTGTGTGTGTATGTGTGTGTGTGCAGAGGGCAGGGGGGTCTCGGGAGTAACTAAAGTGTGTGTGTGTGTGTGTGTGTGTGTGTGTCTAAAGAGGGACGCAGGGAGGTAAGGGAAATAACTAAGAATTTTTGGGGAAATGTGGACTGCGAGGGCTAGGCGTCATGTGGGTGAAGGTGGGGGTACACTAATCGCCCCTGGGGAGGAACTGGGGATTTGGGGGAGGAATATAAGCGTCTGGGGAGATCTAGGCATCAGGAGGGGAGGGGAAGGTGGGGAGAAGTGGGGGAAAGAAATCGTTTGGGGGGAAAGCTGAGGGATTTTAGGGAAATTTCAGCGTCTGATGGGGAGGGGAAGGCTGGAAAGTGGGTGAAATTAATCCTCCTGGGGAAGAAGTTGGTGAGTTTATGGGGAGATTTATCACTTGAGGGAAAACATATCTATCCATCTATTGCCAGACGCCTTAATCCCGTAAGGGGTGGCCACAAACAAATCGCCTCCATGTCGCCCTGCTCCCCTCCATGTCATTGCCCTGCTCCCAGCTCACACCCCCTCTCTCAAAAATAATAATAATGATAAAATAATCCTTGTCTCTCATCGCCATCTGCCTTATGGACGGTGGGATGTAGCTTAAACCATTTCCCATCGTCACAAGTCTTTTAACACTGACCTTTATAAATCTGACTCGTATAAACCTTCGCGTCTAGAGAGGAGAGTAAAGAGGGGTGTGTTGGGAGGGAGGGAGGGAAAGTAATTGCTTAAAGTGGCGTCTGTCTGTCCATCTGTCTATCTATCTGTCAGTTTCTCTGTTTACCCATCTATCTATTTATCTCTCTCTCTGTCTATCTATCTGTCTGTCTATCTATCTATCTATCTATCTGTCTCCAGATCCTTTAATCCAGGAAGGACTAACTAAAAACTATTCTTCTCCATGTCACCCTGTTCTCCGCCTTCAAGTTGCCCTTTCGCCAACTCACACCACCTTCTTTCGTAAACTTTTCCGCCCCATCCCTCCACCTCGTCCTCGGTCTTCCCCTCCCTCTCTCTCTCTCCACATCACTGGCTAGATCCAGACTATTTTATTCAATTAAGGGAATTTTTAGTAGTAGTAGTAGTAATTGTGGTAGTAGTAGTGGTAGTTGTAGTTGTAGTAGTAGTAGTGGTAGAGTTAGGTTGAAATGAAAACTTGAACCCGGTGGACTGCTGGCTGAAGTGTTCCTCCTCCTGTAGTCCACTACCCTTTCGAGGGGATAGGGAGGGAGTTGAGGGGGTTCTGTATAACCAGGCAGCTCCACCGCCCTATTATATTAGTGCCACCACGTGAAGGCGTCCCTCACAGCATCAATTTACCCCATTCGAGACAGCTTTCAACCCTCTGACCTCTGGAAATCCCCTGAGCTGAGGAAAACCGTCTCATAGCTAAGATGAAAATAACTTCAATCGTCCATACAAGGAAAAAGGATTCACTGTCTGTCTTCAAGAACCCCTTGCAGTTGATAGGCATTTTTATAAGCCTTATTTTGATCGTGTTTGCTGTTTCGTTTGGTCGGATACGAAGCTTCGAACACTTTTGTAGGAAGAGCATGTGGGAATTTAAATACTGCCCTTTCGTGTCTCAGTATGGCTTCTGGACTCCCAGGCAAACAGTCATGGATTTTAAGTAGCATAGATCTTAATTTTGAGGTGAAATTGTCCACAGATATTTCTCATAGTTTACCATGGAGTTTAGTTTCGTTTTGAGCTTGCCTTTTATATACCTTTTTTTTTTTTAAGCTTCCCTTGCATATTTTTTTCTCAGGTAGGTGTCTTAATCAATGCCATTCAGTTTATTTTTCATCCATAGTTTTCTTGTATTTCTTTCATGCAATATAAGTTTTTGTTTCATTCGCCTTATATATTAAATGGGGTTGAAATCACATGCAGAAAATCCCAGCCATTTTGTTTAATAATATAATCTCATCTCATACAGATCCATACATACATTTTTTAAAGACGACTGTAGTACACAAGGAACCAAGATGTGAACACTATCTACTTAAAAATCTTTTCCTTATTATTATTTTTTTTTTCAAGAATGGTGAATTGGTCAGCACTAACAGTTAAAAAAGATAACTGAAAGTGAAATTAATTATGGAAAATAAAAAAGCGGGGTTGTTTTTCAGACCCGTAGCTCAAAATTAAACCCCATTTGGAAAGTTGGAAAGAAAGATGGAACCCACACGCGACCCTTTGGAACACCGCGTCAGTCCGGATGGAGTTAGGGATGATAGTTTTCTTTGAGTTACTTTTGATAGTCCATGCGTCCTCGAAGATTTCTCCATAATAGTTACTACCCGGGCTGTTCCATAGATAGTTTTGATGGTTTTGGTTGTGTGTCTGACTCTGTGGGTTGCCTTGTCTCGATCAGGTTGGAAGTTTCGAGAGAAGTAGTAAGATAAAATGGAGTGCTCCTCTTGAACGCATGTCTTCCATTTTCCTTTTCTGTCCTTGTTTGAACTCATTTTCCCTCCTTTTCCCTCCTTGTGTACTACATAAATTAACCATTCTTAAAGATGAGAGAACTAATAACACAGATACACAAGAGAAATATATAAAGGGAAGGGATGGAAGTACAGTATTAGTCTAAAAAGGAATCTAGGGATAATACCCATACTGGCAGTATTATAAAGGGGGACTCTCTGAAGTAGCTATGACAACAGAGGCTTAGTGGTGGTGATGTTGAAACCCAGGATGAGCTACGACTCTCTGATGCAGCTTTGACAACAGAGATTTCGTGGTGTTTGGATCCCAGGATGAGCTACGGGTACTGATGAAAGAAAGTCACTGGCGGTAGTCCTTTAGTAGATCAGTTGACGGGGGTGGTGGGGCTGTAGAAAAAAGACAGATAGATAATTAGCTTGGACGATAGATAAATAGACACAGGTATTCCAGTATTCCAATATTGCTCAAATCAGTGTGCAGGTGCGTTGTTGTGGCTTCATGTGTGTGAGTGTGTGTGTGTGTGTGTGTGTGTGTGTGTGTGTGTGTGTGTGTGTGTGTGTGTGTGTGTGTGTGTGTGTTTGAAAGCTGGGAAAACTGAGGCTGCGTTGGCTGTGATTTCATTTTTTTTTCCTACAACTTTTCGTGGACTGTTTTTCGTATTTGTCATTTTATTTATGTATTTTTTGAAGCTGAGAGGGAAGAGTAAGCTGATGGTGCTATATGTCAATCTAGCTTGCTTTTAATACTTACTCTGACGTTAGCCTGGAACTTAGAGCTGTGGAAATAGAAGATGAAGTTGATATTAGTTTTGTGGGTGGTGTCATGCACTCCTTAACTATTCCTGAAGTACTTTGACACAGACACCAAACTACAAAGACTCTAGACACAGGTAATCTACAATAGGAAGCTATCTAATGAAGAGATTGATTGGTTTTTGCACAGGTAGGCTACCATAGAAAGTCCGCTATTGAAGAGACTCGTAATTCTTGCACAGAGTTGAAAATTGAAAAGTATAGAGATAGGGTACACAATTTTAAGAGGAAAAGCTAAAATCGGTGAAAAATGCTAAGATTGGTGAAAGACAAAGCTAATATTAGTGAGGAAGCGAGTCGTGCAACAGGCAAGCAACGGGAAAACGAAAGTTAGTCATAGCAGAGTTAAAGAAATTAAAGAAGACAGTGTTATGTGTTGATGGTGTGGTTTTTGTGTGTTATTGAGGGTAGGTTAGCGTAGTTATGGTTGAGTCTTTATTTGTATTTATTGGTTTTCTTTATAGCATTTAAGAGCTTCGAGTTATTGTGTGTGTTATATATGTATACTATTGTTATATACATATGTTTACAGATATGCATATATATTTTCATCCAGCATTTTACT
Source organism: Coenobita brevimanus (assembly GCF_032717465.1). Lineage (NCBI taxonomy): Eukaryota > Metazoa > Arthropoda > Malacostraca > Decapoda > Coenobitidae > Coenobita > Coenobita brevimanus. The sequence goes on from NC_137059.1 coordinate 1,499,969, forward strand.
GTGCGTTAAATAAAATTATAAGTGTGTTAAGATGTGATATGTATGTAGTGGCTGTGATATATAGTGCTATGCGGTGCTGGCGGTGTTAGCGGTGTGAGGTGCGTGTGTTATCGTCGCATTCTGAGTGGTCTAGAAGATTTCGTAACACCTCTCCCTTAGCGATTTATTCCACATTTTGGTATTTTCTTGTATGTTACTGAAATACGTCGGCACAATAACCCAGTAAAATCATACCAAAGAATACCAAGATGTGACAGGCAGACTAAATCACTAAGGAAGCTGTGCTACTGCCATGGTGCCAAGAATACAGGCGTTAATCCTGGCCTCACCTCCATGGGTCCAAGAGATCCAGCGCGGCCCTTCGCCTTGGCCTTGTTGGCCACCTGCTCAGCGTTGTCAGCTCGCTCCTCAGCTTCCTCCAGCTCCTGCTGGGCCTTGCGGAACTTGGCCAAGTTCAGAGCTGCGATTTCCTCAGCCTCCTCGATCTGGCGCTTGTAGGTCTTGATCTTCTGCTGCAGTTTGTCCACCAGGTCCTGCATCCTCTCGTGGTTCTTCTTGTCCTCGTCCGACTGGAAGGTGAGCTCCTTGATGCGCCTCTCGCACTTCCTCAGGTTCTTCTGGGCGTCAGCGTGGCGACGGGCTTCGTCATCCAACTGAGACTCCAGCTCGCGGACGCGGCCCTCCAGCTTGGCCAGAGCCTTCTTGGTGGCCTTCATGGCATTGCCTTCCACCTCCTCCAGACGCACCTGCAGCTCCTTGACGGACACCTCCAGGGCCTTCCTCATCTTCTCCTGGGTCTGGGCGTGTTCCTGCTCAGCACGGAGCTCGTCAGCTAGGCGGGCGGCGTCTACCATGGCCTTCTTGGCTTTCTCCTCAGAGTTCTTGGCTTCGTTCAGCATCTCGTCAAGATCAGCCTGGCGAATGGGAAAAACATGGCATATAGAATACCTGGAAGCGAAGTGAATGTTATGTGTCACGTCAGCGGTATACCAATGTACACAGTATTTTATGCAATCGTCAGTAATGCATTGGTCAGTACTTACATGTAGGGTCTGCATCTCCCCTTCGAGTTTCCTCTTAGCCAAGGTGAGAGAGCCGTTCTGGGCCGTGAGCTCGTTGACGTGGTCGGTGGCCTCAGCCAGTTCAGCCTCAGCCTGGCGGCGGCCGCGGTCTGACTGCTCCAGGAGTGTGCGGGACTCTTCCAGTTCGCCGTGCAGGGCATTGGCGCGGCGCTCAGCGATGCCGTACTGTTCACGGTACTCAGAAGCCAGACGCTGCTCCTCCTCCACACGGGTCTGCAGGTCCTTCATCTCGCCCTGCAGCTTCTTGATGTGCTTCTGCAGGTCAGCGTTGGCCTTGTTGGAGTGGTCCAGGGCGATCTCAAGCTCGTTGATGTCGGACTCCAGTTTCTTTTTCATGCGAAGTGCCTCAGCCTTGCCCTTAGCCTCAGCCTCCAGTGACGCCTGCATGGAGTCGATGGCACGCTGGTGGCATTTGCTGGCAGGGAAGAAAATGGAAGCAGGATGTTAAATTGGCTGAATTTCGGTACAGTAATTGCAGATGTATAAAAGATTTTAACTATATTTGCCACAACAGATAACTACATCACTTACCGAGTGTTGTCAAACTCCTCTTCCTTCTCCTGGATTCGCCTGTCGATTTCCTGCCTAACCTGGCTGAGCTCAAGCTGTGCCCGGAGCACCTTGTTCTCCTCCTGCTCAAGGGCGGCCTCAGCCTCCTCCAGAGCGGCCTGAAGTTCTTCCTTCTCGACTTCCAAGCGCTTGCGGTTCTTCTCGACCTCGTGAAGTGACCTGCCTCCCTCACCGATCTGGTCCATGAGGTCCTTGATCTCGTCAGCGAGGTTCTTGTTCTCACGGCGTACGGAGTCCAGCTGTTCAAGGTTTTCCTCGTAGGCAGCCTTGACGCGGAAGAGTTCAGTGGAGTAGTTGCGGCATTCCTTCTGTGAGGCGTCCAGCTCAGCAGCCAGATCATCAACCTTCATCTTCCATTCAGAGATGATCTTGTCGAAGTTCTTCTGTTTCTTCTCGGCAGCGTTGGCCAAGGTCTGGGCACGCTCAACCTCGATCTGCATGTCCTCCAGCTCGGTGGCGATGCGCTGTCTGGTCTTCTCCAAGTTCATGTTCTTTACGTTCAGTTGTTCAATCTGCTGTTCTGCTTCTTCGAGACGAGCCGCCAGCTTCAACCGCGCTGCCTCAAGTTCCTCAGCCCTTGCAACACCCTCGGACTCGTACTTCGCCCTCCACATCTGAGCCTCGGCGTTGGACTTGGAGAGTTGGCGCTGGAGGTCGGCCTTGGCTTCACCCTCCTCGTCAAGTTGTTCTCGGAGGCCATCGATGTCGTGCTCAAGGTTGCGGAACTTTCCAAGGATGGTTGCGCGTTCCTGAAGAGAAGGAACGTAACATAAGGCAGTTGTAAAGGAATTCAGAAGTAGTATAAGGCACCTCTCACCTTCCAGATCCCATGTTTATTGATTACCTACACTGTTTTCAGGATGGGCAAGCTTACTAAGTCATCTAAGTACAAAGCTTACAATCCTTGTCCTACTTCTGCGAGGTCCAAAGCTTAAGATTTCCAATATTACTTTCGTGAGATCCAAAAGCTTATTCATTTACTCACCCTCCTCTCGTCATTGGCAAGCTCCCTTTCCTAAAGCATGAGGTCTAAAGCTTACGTTTCCTATCCTAGATTTGATTTCCAGTGCTAAAAATCCTATTCTGTTTCCACAAACCTCAAAAGCTTATCCATGTACCCACCCTGCTCTCGTCATCGGCAAGCTTCCTCTGGTCATCAAGCTGGTTGGAGAGGGACAGCTTGAGTTTGGAGAGCTGGCCAATCTGACTCTCAGCCTCCTCGATCTGCCGCAAGAGGTCAGTGTTCTCGACGGCAAGTTTCTTCTTAGCGGCGTCGAAGTCATTGAGGGTGCGGTTGGCTTCATCGAGCTTGGACTGGATCTCGTTGGCCTGGTGCTGCAGCTGCTTATTCATCTTCTCAGCAGCGGCCTAGTGGAGACGTGGGTGGATTAGAGGTGGAAGTGGGGTTAGAGAGTGGGTTAGTGGTAAGGCAGGTGGGTGGTAAGGTTAGGTGGAAGTGGGGTTAGAGAGTGGTTTAGGGGTTAGGTTATGGAGAGGTGGAAGTGGAGTTAGAGAGTGGGTTAGTGGTAGGGTAGGTGGGTGGTAAGGTTGGGTGGAAGTGGGGTTAGAGAGTGAGCTAGTGGTTGGGTTAGATTAGCTGAGGTTTAGTTGTAGAGGTGGGTGGATGTGAGGGGGAGAAGGTCTGAGGTGTGGGTGGGTGAATTAGAAGTGGGAATGGGTGGAACAGAGGTTGAATGAATTAGTGGTCGATTAGGTTGGGGGTGAGGTGTATGTTAGAGGTGTATAAGGTGAGGTTAACTTTAGGTATCTTTGACAGAGGCTGAATTAGAAGCTTCAGGGGAATTATAAGTAGAGATAGGGGTGGATGAAAGGGTGCTCAGGTGGGTTAAAGAATGCTGAGGTATTGTCATTATCTTTCAAACCAGGTAATACTATAAATTAATTCACCTGATGGGTTTAGGTTTAAGATATAGTGTTCAGTTACTTTAAAAATTACTGATAATCATTCATGTATAGAGATTTAGGCTTATTAGTTCATGTATATAGGAAATGCAATGCTGAATGTGTCAAGAAACCAAGATCAAATTATTTTCTAGGAGGCATCGAAAAGATCATTGTTTATTATACATAGATGGATTAGACTGTTCATAATTCAACAGACACAGTGTACAGGCAGATCAGACGAGAAAAAAGCGAGACGAAGAAGAGAAAAGAGAGGAGAGGAACGTGTAAGAATTAATAATACACCATGGTTAAATAGATAAGGGAATTTGTAAACATGGTAACAGGTCCCACACGAAAGGTAAAAAAAAATATGGTTGTGGTAGACAGAGAAGCGACGAAGTGTTAGGTGACGAAAGCTTCACTCACCAGACACTTTCACGATCACACCTCCCTTGCTCAAAGTTGCTCGACAGTCTCTAACCTCTAAGTTGTTGCGCTTAGACTGGACTGGACATGGATTTTTTTTCTAGAATCTAACAGTCGTGACGCTTAATCACTTCAGTACGACAGCGCCTTGACTGGAAATGTTGGGTAGAGGATAGAGAGACAGGTTAAAGCTTCATTTCTTTATAAGGGAAAGTAAAGAATTCAAGCTTTACTCTGTGTGTTTCTCTCGTCCAACATTTCCTCTTGTCGCAATGGATCTTTTACAGCGCCTCGCTTCTTTATTTACTTCTCTGCTATCTCCAGACGATTTTATTCAGCTTAGGAGGGACTTTTCGAGCTGGAGAGGGTTGATATGGCCTTCAGGAACCCCTTCTGAGTGAGAGGGCTTTTTCCAAGTTGAGTAAAATCGTCTGGAGGTAGCAAGAGTGTGGTAAAATCAGACGACATAATAATGAAGGGATTTAAGTTCTTTGGTTTGAGAGCGTGTTTTCAAATTTACGCTTATTGATACCAGACGATATATTTAGCGTAAAACCCCCTGGTGCTGAGGGGGTTAATGAAGGCTATATTTAACCCCTCTAGTGTGAAAAGCCTACCAATAGCTTGCTAAAATCGTCAAGAGATAGCAGAAGTAGCAGTGTTCTCGGGCTGAAGTGGTTAATATGAGGGGACAACTTCATAGGTACAACTATTTCAAGATTATTCCTGTTCACAAGATGGACATGACGATGGTTCTTAACATGGGGTACAGTTCACGGTGGTACAATTGTTCACGAAGCCGTATTCTCGTTGGCATGGGAGACTCCCTAGCCCGTCTTCCTTAGCGATTTATTTTGCATATTACACCAGCTCTCCTAAACGGAATACATTTGTCTGGCAGAAGCAACAGTAAAATAATTAAGACCATGTTGTAGGAAATAAGGTGTAATATGCATAATAAATCACCATGAAGATGATTTTTAAAAGTCTCCTATGACCACGAAAACACGATATATATATATATAATGACAAATTTTTCCATAAGCTCATCTATACATGGCGCTTGACACGATTCTAATTATAGGGTCGTTTCCACAGTCGTTGATCTTTTATAACAAGGGAAGCCGTCATCTTTTTGTGACCAGTTCCATAGACATTTTAGGTGGTGATGTAGACGAAAGCAGCAACCATTAGAGCACAAGCAATATTAAAAACGCTCTCCTGGATTCTTTACTGAGCTCCATACCTCTCACTGAAGCTTACTGTGATGGGAAATCTTTTTAGGTGCAATCAGATCATCAAGCCTTATTGGAAAGGCTCCCATGGAATTATTTGAGTTCCTAATCTCCCCATTAAAGCTTATCATGCTGGGGACTTAATTATGGGATTTTATTAGATCGTTTATCATGGAATCCTTCGCGAAATCCACCCTCCCCAGTGAAGCTTATCATGTGGGAAATTCAAGACGAGATGAAGAGGGGATCAAGCTGAGGTGTAAACAACTCGACTGTGGAGGCGACCCCATCATAGCTTTTGTTGTGCTACTATCAAACCTGCGTAGAATTTCGTCACTTTTTTTACCTTCTCTGCAGCCATACTATCAGTGGCAAACTTCAGATCATCAGACTGAGCCTTCAACTGATCCTTATCCTTTTCAAGCCTGTTAGAATAGTTTGTGTTAGCGGAGTAGAGAGAGGAGGCAAAAATGATTAAACTGAAGATGTCGTGAGTGTGTTTAGTAATGACATGGATTTTTGGGAGAGAAATAGCCTCTTCGTGATCGAACTGAAACAGAGGTGGGCAGTCATCAGCCATAGCTCTGTGCTCGCCCTCTACCCCCCCACCCCACCCCCACCCATCTAGGAACACAAGAGGCACTGGCAGGTTGGAGTAACTGCAGGCCCTCTTGTGGGAAAAAGAAAAATGAGTGTCTCTGAATGTGCAACTATTTATTTTCTAACCAATCAAGGACCTTTGTTGGCAGTTCAAAGCTTGTCTAGCCTGCACGGGTAACGGTGTCATTGCCAACTGTTTCTCGTGCGGTAGAACAAAGCTTCAAACGCCACCTTAACATAGGACAAAAGGTCATTCCTAGGTGTAGATCCCTGCCTTCAACTTCCCTCCAGTCCCCTCCAGCCAGCAGAGGATGAGCACAAACTATGGTCCGTACTGGTAAATCACACGTTTCTTCTATTTCAGTAATTTCGAGGCCTCACTTGCCCAGAAATTCGTGCATTACAGGAAAGAGAAGAAACGTTGGGTTGGGTCATTACAGGTGCACTGGCGCCTTCACTGGCATGACGTGTTGTTATTCTTGCTACCCCCAGACGATTTTATTCAGCATAGGAGAGACTTTTCGAGCTGGAGGAGGGTTAGATGCAGCCTTCACTAACCCCTCCACCACTTGGGGAGGTCGCTCAGGCTGAATAAAATCGTCTGGTAGTAGAAGGAACATGAGGTCCGAATTCTGAGTGGCCTAGGAGACTGTAGCGCCTTTTCCTTGGCGATTTAGTTTGCGTATTACATCTTCATATTCTTTTGTAAGTATTGTTTGCATCAGTAACAAACAGGAGAATATTGAAGGTGCAGAATAAATTGCTTAGAAAGATGTGCTAGGAGAACTCCAAGGCCCCCTAGAATACGTCTCCCCATCCCACGTCATGTGTCTGAAGGTGTTAGTGTGTGAGGATGTGTAAGTGAGGCTGGTGAGGGTGTGTGAGACTAGTGAGGGTGTGTAAGTGAGGCTGGTGTGAGGCTGGTGTGTGAGTGAGGCTGGGGTGGGGGGGTGTGAGTGAGGCTGGTGTGGGGGGGGGTGAGGCTGGTGTGTGAGTGAGACTGGTGTGAGTGAGGCTGGGGTGTGAGTGAGACTGATGTGAGTGAGTCTGGGGTGATAATGTGATGTGTTTTACCTTCTCGTTACTCATTAGGTCGGCAGCAGATCGCGCATCATTCAGTTCGGAGGAGAGTGTAGTCTTTTCTCGCTCGGCCCTGTGTGGTTCAAGAGTAAGAACTAGGCATCCTCCGAGACCAGGGGAAATGCCAGATAGGTCAGTTGCGAAAATAAAAGGTGCGGAAATAAAAGGTGCGGAAACAAAAGGTGCGGAAACAAAAGGTGCGGAAACAAAAGGTGCGGAAATTAAAGGTGCGGAAATAAAAGGTGCGGAAACAAAAGGTGCGGAAATAAAAGGTGCGGAAACAAAAGGTGCGGAAACAAAAGGTGCGGAAATAAAAGGTGCGGAAACAAAAGGTGCGGAAATTAAAGGTGCGGAAATTAAAGGTGAGGAAATAAAAGAAGCGAAAGCAGTGTAATTTCGAGGACAGGGCAATGGCGTAGTCATACAGGTATCACTGGACACCCCTGAAATACACCTGGCCACCCTAACTCTCAAAGGTAATACTCCAAGGTAATACTCTGAGGTAATATTCGGAGGTAATACTCCGAGAACCTCTGAAGAGTTATCCTTGGGCCACTCCCGTAATTGGGTCTGGCCACCTCATTTTTAAATATCTTAGCTACATTCATGGGATACCGTTGCTTTTTTCGCCCTTCGTTGTTTCAAGAGCAAAACTACGTATCCTTCAATATCCAGCGAATTGCCAGATTGGAGGTGCTAGGGTGACAGGTCTAGAAATTAAAGAAACGAAAGCAAAAGTTTCAGAAAAGCGTCTCGCAGCTTGCCAGCCAAATAAGGGTAGGGAGGGGGAGCAGCCGACTGGTGATGCGTTGGGTCGGTCGCGTCTCAGCCTCTTGATCTGCATGACGTGTTAGCTATTCCTGAGACCTCCAGACGATTTTATTGAGGTTTTAGGAAGCTTTTCGAGGAGTCTCCCTTCAGCTAAAATCGTCTTAGAGGTAACAAGAACGCCAGCAGAACAAGTCACCCCGTTCAAGAAGTGAAGGTGAAGGGGGAGCAGGAGCAGGAGGGTTGATGGACAGAATGTGGGGATTTTTGATTTGATGCAGCCGAGATATTTTTACCTTGTCTCGTGCTAGGCCATCCATAGCGGCTTTGGCATCCTCAGCATCACGTTTCAGGGACTCCTTATCCTTCTCAACCCTATATGGAAGGTGCGTTTAGGGACCGCCAAAAAAATAAAACCAAAAGAGAAATAAGAGATGAGAAGCACTTTGGTTATGAGTTAGCTTGACAGGAATATGATAATGCAATCAGCTTTATGCTCTGCAGTTAGATAGCAGGGTTAGATAAATGAACTTGGCTGGAGATAAATGGTAAATGAAAACGAAGCAAAGTAATAAAGTAACATCCTTGCACACGGCCTTAAAATAAATGATAAATGAGTACGAAGCAGTAGTAACTCTGCACTTGAACTTAAGCTAATCCAACCTTCTGAAATAGGAAATGTTAAAAAGAACTGTGCTGAAATATTTACCAACTTCCTGGACTTCAGTTTTAAATGAATATAATGAAAAGTAACTAAAACATCTTGCAGTTACTAGAAGGGTGTCCAACCTTCCGTCCAGCCTTCTTCCATAAATCAAGTTGAAATGATGATCCCTTGTAATTGTTATATAGCCAGTGATTTCCATATTTTAGCCTGTAATGTTTAACGATTCATATCTCACTGTTTTTATGGCCAGTGAGAAAAGATTATGATTTAGCGACAGTGAATAACAACACTACTCCATTCACATTATCTTGGCCCAAAATTTCGTCCTTTTGCAGCATACATTCCGTAGCTCAGTGACAGAAAAATACAACACTACAGCTCTGCATAACACTTCTTCGTGACTAACACCATATTCCTCGCGTTAATCTCTTTTTAGAGCTCAGCATTCAAGAGGGAGAGATGGAAATTTTGGGCCAAGTTAAAGTGAACAGAGTATAGCAGTGTCTCTTCCACATATTTACATTTACTAGGAAGTGCGTGACCCTCTAAATCCTACTCGGTGTGATATTCCTACTTAGGTGAAAATTTTGGCACCTCGGCCTAAAAGTTTGAACACCCCTGACCTAAGACAGCATTTTTGGTGGCACAGGAGGCTTCGTTTCACCATTTTCGTAGCGATTCATTTTTTTTCCACACCTCAGCTTCCTCCTGTACGCTTTTTATATCACTCGCCTTTACTGACATGCAGAGGAATACTAAGGTGTGAAAAGAAAAATAAATCACAAGAAAAAAGACACCACGAAATCCCTCCTACTCACTAAAATATGGCTTTCAGAATGTAGTTATATCCAGAGCTTAAGCACTTAGGGACTTAAAACCAAATTTGAGATGGCGAAGGGAAAGACACCCCCCATTTCTTAGTACCATTAGTGAAATATAAGGGGGAACTTGGACCTTTTTTGAAAATTCCTGGAGAGAGACGCCTTCACGTGGTTGCACTGATATTAACTGAGTGACTTTAATTCCCTGTTATACAAACGTCCCTCAACTCCCTCAGCGTCCCCTCGAAAGAAAGTTGGTGGGCTGCAGGAGGTCAGCTTAAGCCTGCAGTCTACGGGGTTCACGTTTATTGAAGTCTGAGGTCACGACAATAACAAAGGGGAATGCAGTTTCATCCTCTCCTATCGACACAGGTATTATACAGGTGTTTTGACATTAATTTCCACTCACTGGGGGTTTGCCGTCCACTTCGCGCACTCACTTTCAACCCTTCATTCTAGTAACGAATTTTTCGGGTTCATCAAGCTTTCCTTAAGAAATGATATTCAGCTTAGGGGGATCCTCTAGCCGTGAAGGGGTTAATGAATTTTATAACCCCTGTAGTGCGAAAAGTCTCCCTTAAGCTGAATGAAATAGTCCCCGGGCAGCAAAACTAAAATGAAAAGTCCGTCACCAGATTAAAAAAGTTAAACACCTAAATTGGACTGGTGTAGAGGTGTAATGTTGGCTTGGACTTACCTGGCCTTCATTTTGTTGAGGTGGTCAATCTGTTCTGACATTTCTGCCACGGCGTCGTTGTGCTTCTTGCGCAGGTTGGCCAAGGCTGCCTCGTGCTGGATGTTGGACTCCTCCAGGTCGCGGCGCAGTTTGGCCAACTCGGCTTCTCTCTTCTTGTTGAGTTCAATCTGGGCAGCTGTGGCTCCACCGGCCTCATCAAGACGCTCGGCCAGTTCCTCCAGTTCACGACCCAGCTGTGTCTTGGACTTTTCAGCCTTGGCACGGGCCTGTCGCTCATGCTCAAGTTCCTCCTCGAGCTCCTCAATGCGTGCCTGCAGCTCCTTGATCTGCTTCTGGAGCTTGGAGACCAGACCTTGTTCATCTTCAAGCTTGGATGCCAGAGAAGACACTTCCTTGTCTTTCCTCTGAATGGTTTGTTCGAGTTCCTTCTTGTTGCGTTCAAGATCTGCAACGGCTTCCTGTGTGAGCTTCAAGTCACCCTCGACCTTCCTCTTGGCTTTGTCAACTTCACCTCGGAGCTTCTTCTCGCGCTCAAGTGAGTCCTCGAGCTCATCAAGGGTCTGCTCAAGCTTGGCCTTAACCTTATTGAGGTGGTTGCATTTGTCCTCAATGGCCTGCAAGTCCTCAGCAGTCTTCTGGTTGCACTCCTGTAGGTGCTTCTTCTCTTTGTTGATCTTGTTAATGAGTTCATCCTGGTGGGCGATCTCGTCATTGAGGTTGCGGATCTGGTGGTCTTTGGTCGCCTTGTCCTGCTCGGCCTTCTGTACTGCAAGTTCAAGATCCTCAATGTCTTTCTTTAGACTGCTAAGTTCCTGTTCAATCTTCTTTTTGCTCTGGAAGAGTTGGTTGCGGGCCTCTTCCTCCTGCTGTAGACGCTCTGTAGTTTCCTGAGGGTAAGATGCCTTGGGTCACCATCATATATCATCACACATGCACAGGCTACACATTATGAACACACGGGGGCACAACACTTGAATATGAACACACGGGAGGGGCACAACACTTGAATATGAACACACGGGAGGGGCACAACACTTGAATATGAACACACGGGAGGGGGCACAACACCAACACACAGACAGGACATGAGTGAGTGAGTGAGGGGGAGAAGGGAATCGTGGCATGTCCTACCTCCACGCTTAAGGAACCCATGCTGGTGGCTAGAGCTAGAGTGTGTGTCAGGGGAGTCAACAAAGGGAGAGGGAAGGGGCAACTCGTTACAGATCGTACACAAGACCACAGTTGGAGCTGGGTCGTTCGTATGTCGCTGCCTGGGCCAGACTGGATGTGGAGGCTGCGTCCAACCCTAACTCAGTGTGGTTGAGTCACGCACCGCACCGGGCCAAGCTCATCACCGCTTACGTATACAACCCACCCACATCACGGACTATTTATAACCTTCCATATTTTCACCAAGAAGAAATCCATTTATAGGGCAAAAGACCAAAGACTCTAATGGTGACATGCCAATACCAAGAATAGGAACCTGAGATAAGTAGATGGACGCAGACACGTGCATACGTCTGCACTACCTCATGTCTTCCTGGACCATATTTTCACCAAGAAGAAATCCGTTTATGGGCCAAAAGACTAAGATTTTTTTGGTGTGATGCCAATACCTAAAAGAGCAACTTGGGAGATGCAGGTGAGTAGAAATGCGTGGAGAATACGTCTGCACGTCCAATTTCTTTAATCATAATTTTACCGAAGAGAAATCCTTTTATGGGGCAAAAGACCGAAAGTTTTTATGGAGCGATGCCAATACCGAATATAGAAGCATGTGAACACAGTCTTCGGGAGAATACCTTTCCTTTGCGTGATTTTCTCCTCGGCCATTTGTTGAGTAAGAAGAAATCCGTTTATATAGCTAAAAAGGCCAGACTGTAGCGGTGTGATGCCAAATATAGCAAAACGGACAGCCAATCCTTATTACTCCTTTCTCAGGATAGGGGGGCTAGGCTAGGCACCCATTTCACCCGTAAGAGACCATCCTAATCCAGGTATAGGATTTATATGATAGCAATCCTTCCAGCCAGCTCTTGGATCCGAATCGTGGAGCGTCAACCAAGTGTCTGATACAGGAGAGGCCAGTAAGGTGTAATAAGGAAAATCTATCCATTTATCTCTCTATTGCCAGACGCCTTAATCCCGTATGGGGTGACCACAAACAAATCGCCTCCATGTCGCCCTGTCCCCCGCCGTTTCACTGCCCTGCTCCCAGCTCACACCCCCCTCTCTCATATACCTCTCCACTCCATCCCTCCATCTTATCCTCGGCCTTCCCCTCCCTCTCCCCCTCCCTCCACAAAATAGCCTCAGCAAAGGGCGTTAGGGAGCTTCTTTAACGAAAATTTGTTGTGATGCAGCTCTGGGATCGCTGGGTTTGGGATAAGTCTGTATTTGGGACTATATTTAGCTTGTGATCTAGTGGCATAATGGTTAGAATACCCCAATCGGAGTGACGGCCACGCGTTCGATTCCCAAGAAGGTGAATGGGGTTCGTCTTCTCGTCGGTTAAGGAAGTTACGTAGCACTTTTTTCTAAGCGACTTACTTTGCTTATCACACCTAACTCTCCTTCGTGTTAACATAATCCATTCCAATATCGCCATACTCTTCACATACAACGTGCAAAAGGGTATTAGCCAGCCGTTTCCAAAAATAAATCGCTTGGGAATAGGTGCCTGGAAACATCCTTAAACGGTCTTCTACCCTTAAATGTATTGGATTTTGCTAGCCTAGCCTCGGGATCCTACGCTGGGTGACTCCTCTCTCTTTTATTTTATTTTATTTTTAGCTGTGATGAAGAGGGACGCCTTCACGTGGTAGGATTCTCTTAACTGGGCGGCTCCACTGCCAATTACACAAAGGTCCCTGAAATGACTCCCTATCCCTTGAATGGAAAATGGTGGACTGCAGTAGGAATGCAACTTCAGCCTGCAGTCCACAGGGTTTAAGTCCAGATGAACTTGGGGCCACAACAACAACAATAACACCAACAACAACATCAACAACACCATCAACATCATCAACAACAACAAACAGGAACTCTCATCATCAGGCATTATACCATTTACTATTTTACACTGGTACTATTTCTTAACTACTTCTATTGGTACTTACGTTCAGCTGTGCCTCAAGGTCGGCCTTCTGGCTCTGCAGTTTGGCCTGCTTGTCCAGGTACTCCGACATATTGCCCTTGGTGGACTCGAGGGTCATCATCAGGTTGTTCTTTTCCTCAAGGAGCTTCAGGTTCTGTGCTTCGAGTTCCTTACGCAGCTTCAACTCCCTGTCATAGTTCTCCTCAGCCTTGGCAGCCTTCTCCTCGAGGGCGCGGATCTCGTCCTCGATACGGGTGACGTTGAGGAGGGGCTTGACCTTCTGCCAGAGACGGTACCAGGCCCAGGTTCGGAGCTTCATGAACTTCCTGATGTTCCTCTGTACCACGATGAGGGCGACGCGCTGTTCTTGTAGCCTCTTGTAGGTCTTGCGGCCAATGTAACCTCGGATCCAGGATTGCAGCCAGGAGATGATCTTAGCCAGGCGGTCGTCACGAATTTCCTCGAGAGCACCCAGAACACCGGCACGGAAGAACACCTGAGGGGAGAGACGAGTGTGTGGCTGTGTTAGGCGGTGTTCTGCGTGGACAGGAGTTTGCGTATGTGTCAGGAACTACTGTGCGTAGACAGGAGTTTGCGTGTGTGTTAGGAACTATTCTTCGTAGACAGGAGTTCGTTTGTGCTAAGCGGTGTTCTGTAAAGGAGCAATAGATGGTGCTCTGTATAAAGATCCAAGCGTGTGGCTATGATGGACGGTGTTCTAAGTAGTGACATGAGTATCCTTGTGTTAGGCGATGTTCTAAGCAAAGAAATGAGTGTATGGTTGTATTCTGCGTAAAGAAATAAATGTGTGCGTGTGTTAAACGGTGCTCTACGTAAAGAGACAAGAGTTTGGGTGTGTTAGGCGGTGTTCTGCTTAAAGAGACAGGAGTTTGCGTGTGTTAGACGGTGTTCAACGAGTGCCCATACGGAGAGTTCTCATTTTAAGTCTATTCTCTTTATTCATTATTTATCTATCAGTTTTTGCTATTAACCTCCACAGTTTTCAGACACAAGTTCTATTTTAATTTCTGTTATTTTCAGGCTATTAAAATTCAGCATAGAAATGATCTCTGGTAGTGAAGAAATTAACAAACAACGTCTAACCTCTACAAGTGCCTTCTATGCTAAAATAAATTCGTCTGGAGGTAGCAAGAAAAAAGATATGAAAAAATCGACATGAAATAGTTAAAATTCACAGAAATTTACAGGCAAATTACCCACTACAGCCCCATTACTAACAATAAAGCCTATTTGCCAATTTTCCCCCAATTTCTAACACGAAATAAACGGAGAAAGGCTTGATTTTTTTTTCACATCTCAACTTATAATGAGAACTGCCTGTATTTGTCTCACGTGACACTGAACTCTAGGTTGAACTCACGTGAAATTGAACTCAAGCTTGAACTCACGTGAAACTGGACTCAAGGTTGAACTCACGTGAAACTGGACTGAAGCTTGATCTCACGTGAAATTGAACTCAAGGTTGAACTCACGTGAAACTGGACTGACGGTTGAACTCACGTGAAGCTGAACTGAAGATTGAACTCACGTGAAATTGAACTCAAGGTTGAACTCACGTGGAGTTGAACTGAAGGTTGAACTCACGTGCAACTGAACTGAAGGTTGACCTTACGTGAAGTTGAACTCAAGGTTGAACTCACGTGAAACTGAACTCAAGGTTGAACTCACGTGAAAGTGGACTGAAGATTGAACTCACGTGAAATTGAACTCAAGGTTGAACTCACGTGAAACTGAACTCAAGGTTGAACTCACGTGAAACTGAACTGAAGGTTGAACTCACGTGAAATTGTACTCAAGGTTGAACTCACTTGATTTTGAACTGAAGGTTGAACTCACGTGAAACTGAACTGAAGATTGAACTCACGTGAAATTGAACTGAAGGTTGAACTAGCGTCTTAACGGCTGTACATATGTGACTTGATTTTTTGAAGAGGACAGTTCAACAGAGAAAATAATGCTTACCTGACAGTGTAGAATTATTTTTGTACCATTTTATAACCAGTGGCTTTGTAGGGCTTGGTTCCTTCACCCTCAGCACGTCATTTTTTTCCCTTTATTCTTGCTAAGCCATTTTATCCAGCTTAGGGGAGTATATTAAAACTGAAGGAGTTAATGAAGATAAGTCTCCCCTGAGCTGAATGAAAATGGAGACAGCAAGAATAAGAAAACACGTCGTTGGGTTGAAGGATTGGTGAAAGGATGAGGTACACAGAACGACAGCAAAAGCATCTAAGAAGAGAGACAGGGAGAGGAGGAGGAGGAGGCGTGACGGACTGCTACGCACGTCATAAATAACAGGGAAGGAACCAGCACAGAGGAAGAGCATTAATTTTTAGGCTAAGTGACTGTATTCTCAGCTGAAGGAACTACTGAAATGCTGAGCTGGTGGGGATCTGAAAATAATGTCTGAATTCTATATGGAAATGGGGAAAGCTTAATGCCCCTGTTTTAATCTTAAGCTCTTGAAACGCGAGGACACTTGAAGGGAAAGCTTCAGACACTGAGAGCAAGCTTATGAAAACGAGGACATATGAAGGTTGTTTGTATTCTAAGCTGAGGACGGAATACGGTATGCTAAGCTTGAGCAACGACAGACTGAGAACGATTGCTAGATACGAAAGGAAGGTCAAGGCATTGGCCGATATAAAGCTTTGACGACAAGGGAAGCTGATGCCTTTGTTCATATTTCAAGCTGTGGCAACGGGAACAGCTAAAAACACTGAAGAATATGATAAGCTTGAACAACGACAGGCTATAAACAGGCTGAAAGTAACAGCTAGAAAGAAAGGGAGCTGAAGGCATGGAAAGCTGGAGGCCTTTTTATATTCAAAGCTCTGGCAACGGGGGCAGCAAAAGACAGCGACAAAATCTTAAACTTGAACAACGACAGGCTAGACACAGGGCACAGAGAGGCTAAAAGAGATGATTTAGGCTACACGCATTGCCCTGTTGACGAGGCTGGGGAGATAGTACAGGCTGGTAGGCTTGAGGGGAGAGTCTAGGCCGTAGGAGAGAGTGTAGGCAGCCCTGTCGACGAGGCTAGATAGGTAGGCTAGATGGATAGGTTCAGACACATGCCTTGGTGTGGCCCATGCGGTATTTCTCGGCCTCCAGAGCCACTTCGCTGAGGAGTTCCTGTGTGGCTGCCTTGGGGTCATCCTCGAGGTTTTTGGTTACTTTAGGATTGAGGATGTTGTATCTAGAAGGGGAGAGGTTGTGGAAGGGAGAGAAGAGGGGTGAATCTAGGCTCTTAGCTAGAAAATAATAAGAAAAAAAACGGGAGCATAAACACTACATCACACATATAAATCCATCAAAAGGGGAAATATTACACACCGAAAAAATAAGGGTTAAGAGATGAGAGTTCGTGGTCCCTCCTGCGAAATCTCATTAGAAAAAAATATATACAGTGTTGAAAGGTCAGTGTCTGGTCTTCACAGCACCTTGGAAGAGGGGTTTTAGAGGTGTGGAATAAGATGTAAGACTCTGTAAGACTTCCTGGTTAAGTATTCAGTTCAGGAAGTGGAAAGGGGGCATGGGAGAGTGAGCGGGGGTGAGGTGGCAGTGAGTGAGGTGATGAAATGGAAGAATGGTAAGAGTGAGATGAGTAAAAAGGTTAGTGAGGATTGAAGACTAAGAGGAGTAAGGAGTTAAGAGTGAAAACGGAAGAGTAATATGAACAGAATATGAGAGTGAGAATTGAAGAGCAGAGAGAGCGAAATACAGAGATGAAGAGTAAGAGAAATGAGAGTGAGGAATGATGACTAACAAAAGTGAGAATGAGGACTGGAATGTACGTGGAGTGGAGAGTGAGAGAACAAAGGGTAAAGAGTGAGAATAAGGGTTGGAGAGTAAGAGTAGTGTTAACCGAGAGATTTGACTGGTGAGTGACAGTGAGTGACAGTAAGGACAGGTGAGACAGATGGTGAGTGAAATGAATTAAATTTTGAGCGCGAGAGGAAACAGTAAGTGTAGTAAAGAGTGAGAGATTTGTTGGTGAGTGACAGTGAGTGAAAGTGAGGACAGGTGAGTGAACATTGTGAGTGAAGGTGAATAAAATTTTGAGTACAGAGTGGGTTATGGATAGAAACATCAAAAAATGAACACCAAAAAATCAACGAATGCTCCTTTATCCCTTTCGTGGGTCAGGACATCAACCAGACATGCCTTAGTGTGTCCCATCCTGTACTTCTCCGCCTCCAGATTGATTGAGTCAAGGAGGACCTGAGACGCTTTCTTCTCGTCCTCAGCGGCATTGGCGGCTTTGGAGGCTAGGATGGAATACCTGTCGGGTAGAAAGGGGGTACCCACTGAAGGAGGGGCATGCGCTGGCTTTCCTCCGGGCGGTCACCAGCGATGAGACGAGAGGGACTTTTGGACCGAATTCACCAAACAACTTGCGATCGTTTCCCCGCCGTAACTAAGGTATTGAGGGACGCCTTCACGTGGTGGCACCCATATAACCAGGCAGCTCCACGGTCTAGTTATATAAAATCCCCTCAAATCCCTCCATAGTCTTCGATGAGGGTGGTGGACTGCAGGAGAGGGACAACTTCAACCTGCAGTCCACCGGGTTCACATGAGCCTGGGACCACAGCAACAACAACTAAGACATTCTTTTGCAGGATGAACAATTGATATGGGAAGATAATGTATTCCCTTCTTCCGTGTCCGTCCTGGGAAATTAATCTTAGCTGCGACGGGGAAGTGACCGTAAGTATTTTTTTAGTGAATGCTGGTCCTTCTTTGTGCAGGTTCTTGGTAACTAACGAGGCCCATAACACCACCTACTTCCTTACGTGTTTATTTCTGCATATGATCTTAATATTCTCTCTCGTTGTGTTATTCGTTCAAGCTATGTCGATATATTGCTTATGTATGTGTGTATGCATTTACGTATGAATGTATGTATGTGAATGTGTATGTATGCACTTACGATTGTATGTATACTAAAAAAAAGCCTTTAATAACATACGCGAGACTTTTTACCATGGCATATGCAGCAGTAAATTGATAAGGGGCGACAGGGAGCCTCTTTTGTCAACAAGAACGCGGCCACATCCCTCAGGCAGACTACCGATGCAGACACTACTTCTCTCACTACAGGGATGGGGCTGGAGGGTAGGGAAGGATGGGGAAAGGGAGGATAGGTACCAGATTCTTCACCTATAGGGGCTAAGGCGTAAAAATAATACCTTGCAGGGTCTATAGCAGGGCAGGGTCTCAAGCTGCCTAAGGAACTAAGAGACCTAAAGACCTAAGAGTTACTAAAGGACCTAACTTGAGTGAACGCGCGTCTCTTTGCGAATCAGATGCAGTATTGGTCTCTCCTAAACGCAGCCGAAAAGGGTCATGCACGGGAGGGTCACCGAAAAAAGCATCGCGCCCTTGGATCTCAGTGGATGTGAAAATTGTTAAGTTCCTCAGATACAATTGAAATTTTAAACTGGCACCTTAGACTACATTATAACATCAAGCGTTGTGTTGTTTGGTATAATTTTGAGTTCTAAAAATCCCAGTATATTATCTCTTCACTCATTTTTCAGATTTTTAAAAAGTTGTGAGAATTAGAAGGTTTTTTAATGGTACAAATGGCGCGAAACTTTATTCATGGACCGTACTAGATTCTCCTCTCCTAAACCCATTCCCAGGTGTGGTCATGCACCGGGAGGACATACCACCGCTCCCTCTCCATGCTAGGTACAATCGAAGACGTGAGTTCGCATACTGCTCCACTGCGTCTACTTCACGCTTAGGGCATTTCCATCACTTTCTTCCATAACGCAGTGTATCAAAGGAAATCATCTATGGGCAGAGAAACATACCCAAGCCCCTGTTAACGTGGAAATATTTACCAGGAAATTATCAAAGAAAATCATCTACTGACAGAGACATCAAAGTCTCTCTCAGCTTAGGAATATTGGCCAGAAGAGAACCATCTGTGGCCAAAGAAACATACCAATTCCCTCAGTTTAGGAATTTTATCAAACAAAATATCAAAGTGAATCATTAGTAGACAGAGAAACATAGCAGATCTCAACCTAGGAACGTTAGCCAGCAGAGGAAAGTCAGAAGTAGATGAGGTGAAACATTACGCGAACTTTGGTCCACGAGTGCACAAAATCGGTCCTGAAACCCATCCCAGGTAAGGTCATGCACAGTAGGGGGGTCATGGATCGGGGTGGAGGGGGGAGAAGCACGAACACTCCACCCCCCACCCACCCTCCACCCCTTGTCATGCACTCCGAGGGTCAACATGCCTTGGTGTGCCCTAATCTGTACTTCTCCTCCTCGAGTTGGATAATCTCGAGGATGACTTTTGAGGCGGCTTTCTCATCCCCCGCCTCTGCAGCGGGTTTGGACGCTAAAATACAGTATCTGACGGACAGGGAGAGAAAGAAAGAGAGAGAGCACAGAAGAGGTTAGCGTAAAAATAGCACAAATAAACATAAGGGTAAACAATAGATTATAAATACAGAGAATAGCTAGCAGATGTAAATACATAAACAACAGCAGAAATTAAATACAAATAAGAGATAATAGGAAATTTTAAACACAGATAATAGGTAGCAGAAATAAATAAACATATAGAAAGTAGCAGAAAAAATACGAATAAGGGATAATAGAAGATTTTAAATACAGATAAGAGCTAGCAGAAATAAATAAATAGATAAACAATAGCAGAAAATAAATACAAATAAGAGATGGCACAAATATAACAGGCGAAAAAATTGCGGGAAATAATATTCAGAAATTAAAACTAACAAAAATGCTTAAAAAAAGTGCTGAAACAAAATAGCGGAAAAAAAAGAGAGATATATATATTATTAAAAATGGCAGAAATAAAAATGGATAAAAATATAGAACAAAATTTACAGGTGAAAGAATGGCGGAGGTAAATTGTGAAAAAAAAAAAAAAAGGCAGATATAAAAAACAGATACAAAAAAGTCTACAAAAATCATCCATACAGAAATAAAACCTAAAATAAAATGAATGAAAACAGGGAATTGAAACATACAGATAAAAACATATGGAACGAAACACGTAGCTTTGAAACAGTCGATGGAAAACGTAAAAAAAAAATGCAAAATGAAACTGGATTATACCGATAACTATGGACATTGATTTATGAGGCAAAATATGATCATTAACAGAGAAGATTTACATAATTTTCTGAAGCATAGATGCAGAGTCTACAGGTTAGTTGATAAAATTGAGGCCAGAGAGAATAAACAGAAAAATTAATAAATAAAAAAGCAGTAAGATCCTTCTCCTTTACGACCATTATGTTCAAATTTTGGGCGCGTTTTTCCTCATGCGAATCAAAAAATGAGAACTTTGAGAAAACACGATACGAGAAAATACAATAAAGAATAAGGTCAAGGAAATGCAAAGTGATTCGAAAAACAGATAAAAAGATATATCTGGAGAGTAGACACGAAAATAAAACCGATATACACATTTTATATATTACAATCATTGACGCTTCCTTCTTAAGACTAATCAAGAAGGTACTTAAATAACGAACGAGAAAGAATATTTTTATGTATACGATATGGCAGTGTAAGTTGTGGCAGTGTGAGGTGTGGCAGTGTGAGGTGTGGCAGTGTGAGGTGTGGCAGTATGTGGTGTGGCAGTGTGTGGTGTGGCAGTGTGTGGTGTGGTAATGTGAGGTGTGGCAGTGTGTGGTGTGGCAGTGTGTGGTGTGGCAGTGTGTGGTGTGGCAGTGTGTGGTGTGGCAGTGAGATTTGTGGCAGTGTGAGGTGTGGCAGTGTGAGGTGTGGCAGTGTGAGGTGTGGCAGTGTGAGGTGTGGCAGTGTGTGGTGTGGCAGTGTGAGGTGTGGCAGTGTGTGGTGTGGCAGTGTGAGGTGTGGCAGTGTGTGGTGTGGCAGTGTGTGGTGTGGCAGTGTGAGGTGCGGCAGTGTGAGGTGTGGCAGTGTGTGGTGTGGCAGTGAGATTTGTGGCAGTGTGAGGTGTGGCAGTGTGTGGTGTGGCAGTGTGTGGTGTGAGGTGTGGCAGTGTGTGGTGTGGCAGTGTGTGGTGTGAGGTGTGGCAGTGTGTGGTGTGGCAGTGTGTGGTGTGAGGTGTGGCAGTGTGTGGTGTGGCAGTGTGTGGTGTGGCAGTGTGTGGTGTGGCAGTGTGTGGTGTGAGGTGTGGCAGTGTGTGGTGTGGCAGTGTGTGGTGTGAGGTGTGGCAGTGTGAGGTGTAGTTGTGTGAGGTGTTGCAGTGTGAGGTGTGGCGTGTGAGATGTGGTAGTGTGAGGTGTGGCAGTGTGTGGTGTGGCAGTGTGAGGTGTGGCAGTGTGAGGCGCGGCTGTGTCCTCTATTGCAGTGGGATTATTTAACGCCCTCTGTGAGTGTGTGTGTGTGTGTGTGTGTGTGTGAGTGTGTGTGTGTGTAATAGACATCCTACCCCCACATTCGTATCTCATTACAAATCATTCATCGCTATCTAGAATAAAAAGGTTTCCTAACTTATTGATGGAGGTAGCAGGGTTTCTTGCCAGACGCCTAGTGAACGAGACAGCGGTATAGGTAAAAAAAAGATCGAAAATAAATGAGACGCGTAAAATTCCCGTGAAAAAGGATCGTAATTATGAAAAAACAGGACTGAAGAGAAATTCATCAGGCGAGGAAATATTTATACATCATCATCATCATCATCATCATTACTGTCATCATCATCATCATCATCATCATCACTACATCATCATCATCATATTGTCCTCCTCTTCCTCCTCCTCCTCCTCCTCCTCCTCCTCTTCCTCATCATCATCATCATCATCACTGTGTTGCCTATATCTATATTTCCTTCATTTGAATTCCATTATTTTTCCTCCACAGACCACCTATGTTTGTGTATTTTTTTCGTGTTTATAGCATTTTTTTTTTTTTACTATATAATTTTCGGCCAAATTTCCATGTTTTTTTTTTTTCCGTATATTCAATTTTTTCCTAGTTTTGTGGACTATAAATTCTTCGGGTAATCAATTTTTTTTCAATGTTTCAAAAAAATTTTCTAAGTTACCTGTCTCATTGTCTGGATGTTATTTTTGTCACGTATCTCCATTTTCCTGTCTGTATTCTATAATTGTATCTGTGCATCTAAATACGCTATGTCCATTTATTTATATTGAATTTCTTTGTGTTTGCCTTTCGTCCTTCCTTTCTTGCATTCTGTCTTCCTGCCTCCCTCCCTCCTGTCTGTCTTCCTTCCTTTCTTCATTCATTTATTCCTTCCTCCCATCCTTTCTTCCTTCATTCCTTTCATTCTTTATTTCTTACTCTATTTTCCTTCAGCCTTCTTTCCTTCCTTCCTTCCTTTCATTCTTTCTTTCTTTCTCTATTTTCGTCTGTCGTCCTTCGTTGCTTCCTTTCTTCTTTCTTGCTTTCCTTCTTCCTCTCCATTTATATCTGCCTGCCTTCTTTCCTTCTTCCTCTCCATTTATATCTGCCTGCCTTCTTTCCTTCCTTCCTTCCTTCCTTTCATTCTTTCATTCTTCCTTCCTTTCATTCTTCCCTTCTTTCTCTCTACTTATATCTGCCTTCCTTCCATCCATCGGTCCTCTCATTCTATATTTTTTTCTGTCTTTCTCAGCTTACCTGTGCTTGAAGTCGGCGTAGATCATCCTGTTGGGGAATCCTTTACGGCAGATACGGATGCCTTCAAGCACACCGTTACAGGTAAGCTGATGCATTACCAAGGCAGCGTCAATCACACCTGCAGGAGAGGGGCGAGGGGAAGTTAGGGAGAGACGAGGGGCGGGGAAGAGGGGGTTCGAAGGGGAAGAGGGGTGAGAGAGGAGAGTTAGAGGGGGGGGAAAGGGGGCGGGTTATCCTAGAGAGGGGGGTCTGTACTTGTGAATTTGGTACACATGCATACACTCACAAAACACACACACACACACACACACACACACACACACACACACACACACACACACACACACACACACACACACACCTGGAGGAGAGGGCTAGGGAGATTTGACGGTAAGGAGGGCTTTATAATCTTGAAAAGGGGGACTTTACCTTGTAGATTTGGTACGCACACATGTACACACATAAACATAGAGATTTAAACACACACACACACACACACACACACACACACACACACACACACACACACACACACACACACACACACACACACACATCTCTTTTTCTTAAGTTAGATTACCCTAACTCTAAATTTATTACCGAATTCCAAAAAAAAAAAAATTACTCTTTGCACCATCCTTTTTCCTCTGATTTTTATTTCGATATCTGAAAGTAATCACTGCGAACGGAAGGATTTCACTTTTTTTTAAATCTCAGTATTTGGAAATTACATCAGCATTTCGATAACTAAAATTACTTGGATTTACAGTAGGCTAAATTTTGTACATGTACTTAAAAAAAATACTTACAGGGTACTCACATGTAATTCATCCTCGTCTGGTGGGGTAGCCGTGAGAGAGGGAGACAGACTGGCCGTGACGAAGGAGTGAAAGTGAGACAGTGACGATGGCAGTGAAGAAGATGAACGATTTTTGGAAGTGAAGGGAGTGATAGTGACCTATTTATCTATTTTCGCGCTGGAATTATCGGGAAGGATTGCACTGAGGACGATATGAAAGTGAATTCTGGTAAAGGTGAAAGTGAAGGAGACATGAATGTTTTAAGAACGTGAGGACATTAATAGTAACTGGTTTATTTCATTATTACGCCGGGAATATTAATTTAGGGAGGCATGGAGGCAAATGTAATAGAAGCGCAATATATAACTATCCTCGCTGCTTTGAATTATAGTACATGAGGGAGGGTAGTGTGTTGTACTAGCATAGGTTGTTACTGAGTAGGGACAGAGATACCTAGATATAATATAGCCTGAGCCACGTCACTGAATGGGGCTTTAATTATCGTGAGTGAAAGGCAGCACTGATTACGAATACTGTGGTTTACATGCAAATATTACTTGCTGTTTGACTTACGTGATGGGTCTAACAGGATTTACATGTTCATGATTAAGAGGACTGTCTTGACTTCTAACTTGGCCTTTTTCCTTTCGTTGCCTTGTTAATTTCGCCACCTGCAACTGTGAACCGTATTTGCAAAACTCTACGCATCCTGACACCCACGTTTCACTAACTTGGCTGTCGCGGGAACACAAAAGTGGCCAAAACTCCCCTCCAGAGGATATTAATCTGGACCAAGCTCTGAAAGTCATCTGTTGCACCCTAGTGACCTCGTGTGCAATTTCGTATCAACATTTGTCAGGGTTGGGTGCTTTGTTGTGTAGGCCTACGAACTCAGCATTAACAGTAATCTTTATGAAACCGACGGCCACATCCATTGTCACGATTAAAATACCAAACCACGAAATCTTTTAGTCTTCCGTTTTCTCTTCGCTTGACCGTGATGATCGTCAACATGATTTTTTTTTTTTTTTTTTGACCTGTAAGCAAATGAACAACTGAATGAACATGAGGATATTGTAATTTCGCGTACCAGTGCCCTTCCTTTCGTTAGAGGTGATGATGTAACGCATGAAGTAAAGTAAGGTGAAGAATGAACCTTTTCAAGCTCCTGTGCGTTGTCTGAATCAAATCGTTTGGCTTTAACTGGATTAGAATGAGTTGTCGGGACCATGAGAGGGCTAAGGGAACCAGTATTAACTCTGTCATGCTCCTATGACTCACTCAACTGAATACACTCTTGATTTACCTGGGATAGTACACAGGAATTACACGGAGCTTGAGTGAGATTTTGATGAAGGTGAAGTAGGGAACTGGTGAACTTTTCTATCTTACCGGCCTCCTTCCTCTCGTTAGGGATGATGCAACGTACGAAGTGAGGTGCAGTGCTCCTCAACACCGTCATCAGGTTGTTGAGCTGCTCCTGGGGGGGTGAATAACACATGACACCAAGCACAGGGACATGACACCAAGGAAAAGCAGGTCATTTCTAGTCACCGTGCCGTACGGGGCTAAGATGCATCGGCTGAGTGGATGAATTCACGTCACGAGGCCAGGACACACACAGGCTAAATTGGGGGCCAGGAGACTCACAGCTGGCTTTATAAATGTCAGTTTATTAAGGAAGGAAAAGTCGAGGACAGCAATGACGGGAAAACTCTCAAAACTTGAAACACGAAATGGAAGACAAGACACCCAATTTCTCTTTCCCTTTTTTTCTGTTGACAATTTCTGAACCCAAGACAGGACATCCTTGGTTTCTGTATTTTGCACCTGATTGTACTTTGTAATGCCTGGATTTTAGTTTCCCGTTCGCTGTTTCAGTTTTGAGAATACAGACGAGAGTGAGAAGGACAGGGCTAGGGCTTGAGCAGCATGGGTGGACGGTGAGAGTGGGTGGCAGAGGAAAAGACAAGTAGAAAATTGGGTAGTCAACTTTGTCTTTGCCAGAGGACGCCATATTCTTTTCTCCACTTATCTTTTTATCTCTCTGCATTACCGTTTTCATTCTTTTATCTCTTTCATTATCTTTTAGCTTCTATCTTTTCATTTCTTTTTATCATGTGTGTATATTTTTTCTCACCTTTCTCTTCTATTTTCCTATCTTTGACGTGTTTTATTAAGCCTGGGAGAGACTTTTCGAGCTAAAGGGAGGTTGATATATCCTCCATTTAACCCCCTTCACTAAGCTAAGCCTCCACGAAAGCTGAATAAAACCGTCTGGGGGTGAGAATGAACCTCCAATGATAGCACGGCGTTGAAGTGATATTAGTCCTTCCCTTCGCCACCCACCATCAACTCGTCAAGAAAAGGGGAAAAAAAAAAGTGAGTCTGACATGAGTGTATCCTCCAGTTTGTATGGAAATGAGATACACTTTGGACGGAAATGAAACAGTACACTTTGGATGGAAATGAAATAATACATATGGGCTGAGATGAAATAAGTCAGGGTGTATCTGGTCCAGTTTTTTGTGGAAGATACACACTACACGGGGACGGGTTGATAAGTAAACGCTGGTGCATCCTCTCCAGTTTTTGTGGGAATGGGATGCACCACAGACGCAGAAGGGGAGTACACCTTGCCAAGTGGACGGGTCAGTAGGATCCTGGAGCAACACGCGTTTGGTACAGGTGCGGACATAAATATCGATACACTTCTTTAGCATAATAAAAAAAAATAATGGTTAATCGATTCTGAAACACAATGATGAGATATTTGCAGCTGGATAAATATTAGCAGAAGATTGCTACGAGATTTTTTTAAAATGATTGTGCTTGAGTTTTTTCAGTTTTTTTTTTTTTCATACATAATATTGCGAAAGTCTGTTTTAAAAATAATGTGCATTCTTTTTTCTTTATAGACACTGAGGAATAGCTTGTTTTACGATTGTGTAAGATTTTTCAAGGATATTTTTGCTAGGGTATTTTTTTCCCATACTATTTATCAACAGTTTTCCCAAATATTGAATTTTTAAAAAGACAATTGAGTAAAAGTTTTGTGGGATGTGGTGAAAAATTTTTGCCACGATAATTTTGCAAAAGTTTCTCGCTATTTCTTCTCATAATTACTTTTTTTTTTCTTTCATAAGTGTTGTATTAAAAAGGGAAGAATTATAATTTTCAAGAGTTTTTCGTTTTTTGTCGTATTTACTATTTTTTTCATAATTGTTGTACCAAAGAGTGGAACGATCATAACTGTTGTACTAGTGAGTAGAACGACCATAACTGTTGTACCAAAGAGTGGAACGATCATAAATATTGTACTAATGAGTGGAACGATCATAATTATTGTACCAAAGAGTGGAACGATCATAACTGTTGTACCAAAGAGTGGAACTATCATAACTGTTGTACCAAAGAGTGGAGCGATCATAACTGTTGTACTAAAGAGTGGAACGATCATAATTATTGTACTAAAGAGTGGAACGATCATAAATATTGTACTAAAGAGTGGAACGATCATAAATATTGTACTAAAGAGTGGAACGACCATAACTGTTGTACCAAAGAGTGGAACGATCATAATTATTGTACTAAAAAGTGGAACGACCATAACTGTTGTACCAAAGAGTGGAACGATCATAATTATTGTACTAAAGAGTGGAACGATCATAAGTATTGTACTAAAGAGTGGAACGACGATAAATATTGTACTAAAGAGTGGAACGATCATAAATATTGTACGAAAGAGTTGAACGACCATAACTGTTGTACAAAAGAGTGGAACGATCATAAATATTGTACTAAAGAGTGGAACGATCATAAATATTGTACTAAAGAGTGGAATGATCATAATTATTGTACTAAAGAGTGAAACGATCATAAATATTGTACTAAAGAGTGGAATGATCATAATTATTGTACTAAAGAGTGAAACGATCATAATTATTGTACTAAAGAGTGGAACGATCATAAATATTGTACGAAAGAGTTGAACGACCATAACTGTTGTACAAAAGAGTGGAACGATCATAAATATTGTACTAAAGAGTGGAACGATCATAAATATTGTACTAAAGAGTGGAATGATCATAATTATTGTACTAAAGAGTGGAATGATATTTGTTTTGTCCGCATCTGTGCAACATCCGACCTCTTACCAGCGGATTTGGTTTCGTTAGGGATGATACAACGGATGAAGTGAGGTGCAGTACTTCTCAGGACAGTCATGAGGTTGTTGAGCTGTTCCTGAAGGGGGGAGGGAGGGAGACAAGCTCAGAATAGGGGTTCAAGTTCAATGGACCCTCCTCTGAAAGGGTACGGGGAGCCTTGGTTGGGAGACACACAAGAAAAGGGTTCTAAATGCCCTCGTCTGAAAGGGTTGTGGTGAGATCTGGTGGGAATTGAGGTATACAGAAAGAGGTTCAGGTTCTAGAGCCCTCTTCTAAAGGGGTTGAGAACCTTGGTGGGAATGGAGATAAAAGGAAGAGGGGTTTAGGTTCAAAGGCCCTCTTCTGAAAGGGTTCTGAGCCTTCATGGAAACTACTAAATCAGAAAAAGGGTTCAAGTTCAAGGGCCCTCTTCTGAAAGGGTGAGAATGGACGGGGAGGGAGGCATTCAGAAAAATAAATGGGGTTCAGGTTCAAAGTCCCGTTTCTAAAAGGGTTGTGAACCTTGATAGGGACGGTGGTCATTGGCACTTTCATGTTAACTATAGCCTGTTTGTATTCACCTGACAAAACTGGGCCATTCCCTTACTTTGCAAATCAGGGCTAAGTAAATTTCATTGAGTTTTAAGTATGAGCTGGCAATGAGTCTCCTTGGTTACTAGTCAAACTGGCCCCCTGAGCTGACTGCACTTAGCCATTAACCGAGCCGAAGGGAGCCAGGGATACTCGTCAGGTTAGAACAAACGAACTACAGTCCAATCACAGAGTTTTTCCATGTCTTTTGGAACTCTGGACGTAACAAAAATATAAACCAGGAAAATTAAAAACACGGTGGTGAAAAAAGAAAAAAGAGGGAGGGGGAGACTAAATTGCGGTCGTCGCTTTCTATGGGAAGGAAAAAAAAATCTATCTCTAAACGGAAACACCAAACCATTCCATGACCCAATAGGTGAACCAGGAAAATGTGAAGAGAACCAGGAAAGATATGGGTTGGAACGAGATGGGAACGTGGGACAAATCCAGGACAATTGCTCGGCTGTAACCTTGTTCACGAAGGCTTTGTACCGCGCCAAAATTGTCCAGGAACCACAGAATTTTTGCCCGTCTTGAGGCCTTACCCGGAGATTTGGTTTCATTGGGGATGATACAACGGATGAAGTGAGGGGCAGTGCTTCGGAGCGTGGTCATCAGGTTGTTGAGTTGCTCCTGAGGGCGACCGCAGGATTGAGTTAACACCAAGACACTAAGACAGGAGGGTGAGAGGCTTCTGGGACCTTCTAGATGCTAAGATAGGAGGGTGAGAGGCTCGTGGGACCTTCTAGATGCTAAGATAGGAGGGTGAGAGGCTTGTGGTACCTTCTAGATGCTAAGATAGGAGGGTAAGAGGCTTGTGGTACCTTCTAGATGCTAAGATAGGAGGGTAAGAGGCTTGTGGGGATGTCTAAGTTACCCAAAGATACTAAGGCAGAAGGTGAGAGGCTTGTGGGGACTTCCAGGTAGCCCCAAATACTCTGCTGTACTTTTAGGGTCTTATTTAAGTGGCGTAGGAGGTTGGGAGCACTTTCTCCTCAGCGATTTATCCACCGCATTACACTAACATTCTGGTGCATGCTATTCGTGTCGCTTTGAAATCGACATAATCTGCATCCACGACAGAGAAGAGGGTACCAAAGTGTAATGTGTAAAGTAAATCGCTTAGGTAGAGGTGTTGCACAGTCTCCAAAAACCACTTGGAATAGAACCATTAGTCCTTTCACCGATATCAAGAAAACCCATGCATATACAAGGGAGGTCGTAGTGCTATGAGGTACGTAGAGGGGGAAAGCTTGTACGTAGGAAGATACAGTTTAAGAACCTCTGTGAACCGATGTACTAGGACGGTTCCAGGCGTACGAGAAATGCATTTATCTAGTCTAATAATGGGAACAAGATAAATTGCCACATTGCAAAGTGGATTAGGGTCTCAGGGGGAGAGAGGAGAAGGGGCAGCAACCAATGAATCTCTCAGTTGTCGTCTAAATTTGGAGAGGACGAGGGGAGAGGGAGGGTACCATCTCAAGAAAAGTTGCACACATATACAGGCAGTTGTTCTTGCAGTTGTGGGTGTATCAGCTACTCTGGTGGTGGGGGAGGGGCATCTCAACCTTCGTGCACCAATCCCAGGTCACAAAATAAAGTAAAAAGTAAAATCTGAGGACAAGGAAGAGGGAAAGACTGTCCTTCTATCCGTTTGGGGAGGACACAGGGGGCAGTGGGAGGGCGCCTTACCGGTCTGCTTAAACTCATTGGGGATGATGCATCGGATGAAGTGGGGACAAGTGCTCATCAGGGTGGTCATCAGTTTATTTAGCTGCTCCTGGGGTTAGGGGAGAGAGAGGGAGGAGGGGGAGAGAGAGAGAGAGAGGGACGGAGTTAATACCTGACTAACAAATACCTCGTTGTGGTAAGCAGGGAGCCCTAGTTATGAGAGAGAGAGAGAGAGAGAGAGAGAGAGAGAGAGAGAAGATGTTTAGTCAGCTTATGTTTTAACGTTCTTACTGAAAACCCTCTGTGAAAGAATTGAAACACATTCTCTTTGGGATGGGTGTATGTAGGAGTGTGTGTGGGAGGATGTGGGTGGAGGGGGATGTATGTGGGGTGTGTATGTGAGAGGGTGTGTGTGGGTGGGGGATGTATAAGAGTGTGTGAGGGGAGGAAAGGTATGTGGGTGTGTGTGGGAAGGTGTGGGGTGTATGTGGAAGGATGTGTGGGTAAGTATATATGGGAGGGGATGTATGTGTGAGTGTGTGGGGAGGAGGGAAGGCATGTGAGAGTGTTTGGGAAGGTGTGGGGAGTATGTGGAAGGATGTGTGGGTATGTATATATGGGAGGGGGCGTAAGATATATCAGGGTGTGGGAATCAGAGGTGAGGGGCGTGAACCGTGGCTCAAGTAACACAATGTAACACCAAAACAAACTTCTCAAAACGCCATCAAATGTAAAAAATAATGAGAACTTGTGGTGATCAGTGAAATTATGATAAGTCTGACTGCTGCTGCCACCTGGTGCGTGAAAGGTGTACCAAAGCTGTAGGAAATATAAGTCTGTGAAAACTTGGTATTGAAATGAAATGAAAAAATACCCACGTTTAAAATTTGGGAGATTAAACAGTTTTTGCCCTACTTTGATTATAGAGGGTCCAAGTCGGGCTAGAACTGTTTTATCTTGAAGTTAAAGCAAAATTTCCCAGTGTGGGTATACAAATGGATGACCCGCAAAAGGAGAACGGACTATAGGAGAAGGGCAGCTTCAGCCTGCAGTCCACTGGGTTCACGTTTCAGATCACCCTGGGGCCACAACAACAACAACAGCAATAACTATTACTGAAAGACAAAAAAAAATCCATATATTCCATCATCCCTGAACATTATATACAAAAAATTCATCATATATATATAGAAAAAATAACTCTGACAGAAAATGTTAGGCAGGTTACTAATAATTATAATAAGCTTTGGTAACACGTGTCTAGGTAAGGCAAGGCTCATGGCGAAAAAAGGGCAACAGGCAGGGGCAGGAGGGAAGGGCGGGGGGCAGGAGGGAAGGGGGGCAGGAGGGGAGGGGGGCAGGAGGGGTGGGGGGCTTTGGAGAAGAGGGAGGAGGAATACAGGAAGCTTGAAGGGGAGAGATATTAAAAAATCAAAAACTTTCACCTGATTCTACTTCTGTTAGTTATTAATGGGGAGGGGAGGAAGGGTGAGGGGGTGGGGTGGGGTGGGGGTGGGGCTGAGGGGGTGGGGGTGGGGTGGAAGGGGCTGGGGATGTGAGGAGGGGTGGGGGGTAGAGGCAAGATAGCAGAAGGGGCAGTGGATAGAATGGACAGAGAGATAGAGATAGACAGAGAAGAGAAGAGAGAGAGAGAGAGAGAGAGAGAGAGAGAGAGAGAGAGAGAGAGAGAGAGAGAGAGAGAGAGAGGCAGAGAGAGAGGGGAGGGAGGGAGGGGAAGGGAGGAACATGGAGGGATGGGGGGTGTATGCAAAACAGTGTCAGCGTTAATATTTACCCTGTACATGCCGGAAACAGTCTGGAAACCGGAGCCCTTCGCACGCTTGCCGCCCGCTGGGGAAAAACACAGACATATTTTGACCTAAGGCGCGCTGGCTGGTGGCTTGACAAACACACAAGCTGACAAACACACCGAGACACACACACACACACATACACAAACAGGCATGCGGTGTTTGGAGAGGCGAGACGAGCGACCGGGCTTGTCAGTGATGTGTTAAGTTTAAGCTGTATTCTTCACCCTTTCATTGCGTTTAGCTTTTAATATACTGAACCTACTTTACCTTAGGCGGGGTTTTAGCACTTGTTTAATTGGCAGGCTTAGTTGTATGGCCTTATTTATGGAAGATATGCAAACTGCTTTACAAGGCCTAAGTGATTCTGGAAAGCCGCATGTCTTATTCATTGTTTTGTAAGCTTAGGGACGAAGGATGCCAGGTGGGTTTCACGATTAAGTTAGGACTGGCAGGTTTGATCTGTGGAAAATCAGTAAACAAGGCTACACAATTTAACGCTGTAATTATTGGGTATTTTGTTGTGGATGGCACCAAAGGATTTTATTTTTCAGCTAATAAATGTCTCGTAATTCTGTATAGTGCTTAGAAACTTAGTTGTAATTACCCTCAGGTGGTTTTATCTTGCTGAGGGATGTAAATAGGATAAAAGTTGTCACTAACTCTCAGTGTTATGGACGCAATCAAATGCTTTACTGAGGGCAACAGCAAATTATTTTCTTCTAATGAGATAAATTAGTGTTAGGGATGCACTTACTGTATTCATTATATTAAGATGTTTACACTGAATCAAGGCAACTCTTAAGCAGTCAGTGAGGTATGGGCATCTCAGTTATTCATTTTGCTTAGGGTTATGAATGCACACGAGTTTAATCAGATTTCTTTCAATTAAGGGAAATCTTTAGCAGTTTGTGGGCAAATAAATGTATCATCTTTTTCCAGAGTTAAGGACTGATGTCGGTATCTTATTCAATCAATTTCTTTCATGTGAAGCGAATTATTAGCAGTCAGTAGACTCTTAAGGTTCTAATTATCATTCCAGTTTATATATAGATGTTTTCTGTCAAGGGAAAGGTGAAGAACACGGCAGGGGCTAGTGGGGTTGAGGACACAGAGGGTGTTTTGCGGTAGGACACCAGCACTGGACGGGACACTGCATTAGGCTCAGCGGCCGCAGGAGGACACGTAGCGACTGTCCACGGCAACAACTGAGAGAGGAGGAGAATATTTACCCTGTACAGGCCGGAAACAGTCAGGAAACCAGAACCCTTAGCACGCTTCCCACCTGTAGGATGCAGACCAGAAACTCTCATTATCCGTGACTTAGGATGAGAGACACAACACTGTCCTGGGGTGGGTGGGTGGGTGGAGATGGTGGAGATTTTTCTGGAAGTATTACCCAGCCACCTCTCCGCGATGGGTGAGTCTGGTGACCTCCCATACTAGTGAGGAAATAAGTGACATGGTAGTAATTATGGGTTGCAAAGAGTTAAGACGCAGATACACTGTTTTTAGGTTAAGTACAATCAGTTACCTAAGTTCATCCACATCTCCTGCCGCTCTCACCTACTGGAGTCATAGATGTTTGGATGAGACGTAGGGGACAAAGATGCATATCATCACCCACTGATGGATGATAATATACACATCAGTCCATTACATTCTAAAGTTTGTGAATCCAGTGGTGGAGACAGGAGAGGCGAACGTTCCTCTGTAGCTGACGGTATCTAACTTAACCCAACCGTGTAGCGATCCTAACTCGACTGACACCGATATTCATCGCCATGCCATTCGTATCCTCACGCTACGGAAGGCCCGCGGAGAGGTGGCCTTGATATTCTACCCTGAGTCCTAGCAACGTCCCAAGTCATAAGTGGAACGATGCCTAGTGGGGTCCTGTTCTCCAAGGCGCATCAAAGATTCCCTGGTACACTTAAAGACAAATGTACGCCTGATATTCCACTTCGTCTGTTTAACACTTAGGGCACGTCCGTCACTTTCCTCCCTGAAGCACCATATCAAGGAGACTCATATACGGACAGAGAAAGATTATCCTCTCTCAGGAATATTAGCCAGCAGAGGAAAATGGGAAGCAGAGGAGGTGAGATACTGTATTAGGAAAATTGTAACACTTGGGGACAGGTTCGTCTAATGTCTCATCTCCTCTGCTTCTGACTTTCCTCTGCTGTCTAGTATTTTTAAACTGAAAGGCCTGATATGTTCCCCTGTCCATGGATGATTCTTTCTTATATGATGCGTCAGAGAAGATGTAAAGAACAGCATCGAAATGTGAAGTAGACGCCGTGGGATATTAGACCAACAAAAATCTCTGTGTGTATCTCGTCCTTAGTCATTTGTTTTGCACATTACACCTACTGTACATATTCTCGTATGTTTTTTTTCTCTAGTTTTGGGGGATATCGTCTTGGCTTCAGTAACATACAAAAGAATACAGACGTGCCGTGTGCAAAACTCAGATAAGGAAGAGGGGGGCCAGGCAGTCTCCTAAAACACCCAAGAGAATTCAACCCCAAACAGAAATGAATCCAAAACATAACCGGTCCAAGGGGTCATGATATAATCTATAGAGGGGTCAAAATGGAAGTAGATGACCGTGGGAATTTACAGTAAGTCCTCGCTATAAGACATTTTATTTTTCATATTATTTTTCTCGATAAATCCAGAAGCAAATTATAGAAAAATGCTTCTTCAGGAATTATTGTTACCCAGAAAGGTGATTTCGATATTTACCCACTTCACGGTATCAGAATTATTTAAAATGTTGTGATTAATTAGGGATACTTCTCGATAATTTTGTCTCAAAAATATTTATAAAGTTGGGATAATTAGGCTAGTTCAAGTCAATTTACATTATCAAAATTATTTAAAATCTTGTGTTTTGAAATGCATCTTTGGCTTATTTAAAAGTTCCATTGCTGAATATGAAATTAACTTTGTATTTCTCCTTATTTACATGTCTACCAGAAGTATAGGAAAAATATAAGAACAATTTGCGATATTTTTAAACACACACGGGTCTTATAGCGAGGACTGTCAGCTATATTCAGTGGGATGCAGGCAAACATGCACCAGTGGTCTATTTGTACCACCGTAAAGAAAGGGGAACACACTTTTGTCTTGAACCAGGAACACAGTTTTGTCTTTGAACAGGAAAACACCTTTGTCTAGATTGGAAAATACCTTTGTCTTTAAACTGAGTAAACTTTTGTCTTTAAAACAGAACACACTTTTGTCTAAACTGGAAAATACCTTTGTCTTTAAACTGAGTAAACATTTGTCTTTAAAACAGAACACACTTTTGTCTAAACTGGAACACACTTTTGTCTTTAAGCTGCATACACTTTTGTCTTTAAAACAGAACACACTTTTGTCTAAACTGGAACACACTTTTGTCTTTAAATTGAAACACTTTTATCTTTAAATTGAAACACACTTTTGTCTTTAAACTGGAACACACTTTTGTCCTGAAAAATGAACTCACTTTTGTTTTTGTGTTCTGGCAATTTTGTTTTTTCGTAAACACCTTAACCTAATACAAAAAATAATAATAATAATAGATACCTAACCCCTCCACGTCCATTTTTTTTCTTATTATTTTCTACCTTCAGATGATTTTTGTTTGGCTAAAAGAGAGAGGATTTATTCACTGTGTTACGGGATTTAGGGAAAGCTGTCTGTAATCCCCCTTATTCTGAAAGGTCTCTCTGTCTGTCTCTGTCTCTCGCTGTCTCTGTCGCCCTGTCTCTGTGTCTGTCTCTTTCTCTGTCTGTCTGTCTGTCTGTCTGGCTGGCTGGCTGGCTTTCTCTGTCTCTGTCTCTGTTTGTCCCTGTCTCTGTCTGTCTCTCTGTCTCTGTCTGTCTCTCTGTCTCTTTCTCTGTCTGTCTGTCTCTCTCTCTTTCTCTCTCTCTCTCAGCTGAATAAAATCGTCGGAATGTAACAGGAACAAAAAATACATATACTACATGGAGGAGTCAGTAACTTATAGAAATAGATAGTCAAAATTCTACCTCTAGTAGATATACAATGAAAAAAAAAAAAAAAAACATTAACATCAAGTTCTCAAGTGACCTTACCCGAGTCATGTCCATGCTTGATGTGACCTGACCTCTTCCGTGTGACCTGACCTCTTCTGTGTGACCTGACCTCTTCTGTGTGACCTGACCTCTTCTGTGTGACCTTACTTCTGTGTGACCCGACTTCTTCTGAGTGACCTGACCTCTTCTGTTTGACCTGACTTCTTCTGTGTGACCTGACCTCTTCTGTGTGACCTGACTTCTTCTGTGTGACCTGACTTCTTCTGTGTGACCTGGCTTCTTCTGTGTGACCTGACCTCTTCTGTTTGACCTGACTTCTTCTGTGTGACCTGACTTCTTCTGTGTGACCATATTCTTTCTTGTGATCTGACTTCTCGTGTCACCTGACTCCTTATGATCTAACCTGTGCTGTGATTTCACCTGGTTTCTCCTCTGACCTGATCTTTAACGTGACCTGGCCTCTTTTGTGACCTGACTTGACCTTTACTGTGACTTTTCTACTGTGACCTGACCTCTTATCTACTGTGATCTGACCTGGCTTTTACTGTGTCGTGAACTGACCTCTTCTGTGAATTAACTTGACCTCTACTGTGACCTTGACCTGACCTGAACGCTACTGTCTGAATTCTACTGTGACATGACCCGACTTGTACTAAGGCCTGACGAACTCTACAGAGACTTGACCTCCCATGTGACCTGATCTCTACTGTGGCCTGACCCTCTACTGTAGCCTGACTTCAACTGTGACCTGACTTGATCCTGCATTGTGACCTGACCTTCACTATGACCTGACCTTCTACTGTGACCTGACTTCAACTGTGACCTGATTTGATCCCTTACTATGACCTAAGCTTTACTGTGACACGACCTTCTAATGTGACCTGACCTTCTACTTTGACCTGACCTGCTTTGACCTGACCTCCTACTGTGACCTGACTCTGAAAATATCCCGACAGAGGACAGAGAGTGTGTGGAGGAGGGAGGGAGTCCTAACGCTGACACTCGTTACTCTGTGGAAGAAAATGAAAACAGTTTGATTCATCATCTTACAACTCGGTATTCAGGCTGGAGATACTGCAATTTTAGGCCAAGTTAAAGTGAAGAGAGTATTACATTATATTCCAGTGTTAATCTATTGTTACGACCCAGCTTTCAGATTGGAGATACTGCAATTTTAAGCCAAGTTAAAGTGAAGAGAGTATTACATTATATTCCAGTGTTAATCTATTGTTACGACTCGGCTTTCAGATTGGAGATACTGCAATTTTAGGCCAAGTTAAGGTGAAAAGAGTATTGTGTCATATTCCAGTGTTAATCTATCGTTACGACTCAGCATTGAGATTGGAGAGACAGCAATTTTAGGCCAAAGTGAAGTGAAGTAAATGCAGCCTCAT
This sequence comes from Coenobita brevimanus, assembly GCF_032717465.1. NCBI lineage: Eukaryota > Metazoa > Arthropoda > Malacostraca > Decapoda > Coenobitidae > Coenobita > Coenobita brevimanus. The sequence continues at coordinate 1,537,017 of NC_137059.1, forward strand.
ATTCAAGCGGTATTCTATTTTTACAACTCAACACTGAAGATGGAGAGAAGGCAATTTTAGGCTTGAAGTGAAAAGAGTATAGCATGAAATTCTAGAGTTAACCGTCACAACTCAGAGCCGTAGGTGAAGGCAATTTTAGGCCAAGTTAGAGTGAACAGGGTATAGGAAGCACTTACCACCCTTGCCTCCAGCGTCAGGGGCCCCAGACTGGCCGGGGTGATCAAAGAAGATTTCAGCAGAGAGACTATTGGATGCCTTCTTGAGCTGCCGGGGGAAGAAGAGGAGGAGACTTTAGTGGGTAATCATGAAGCATATTAGTCCATTTTTACTGCTTAATTTTCACCTGATGCACCACCAATCAAAAGCAATTTCCAGGTGTCATAAAAACCTTAAATATTTTGCCTCGGAAAGATAAGTCAAGCCAGGTAAAAATTCGTGTCATTTTCTCTCAATGACGAAAACTTTAACTCAAGAAATACCCTAATAAAACACCTGTTAAATAAAACCCAGGCTCAGTAAAGTATATGTGCGAGTATAAGTTATCTGGCCAGCAATTGCCACTGAAAGGAAGTAAAATATTCAGACTCAAGCCTATAAATCCGTAGATAAAGTACCTGGTAAAGAGGATTCAAGCTGAAAAAGAAAGCTTAAAGTTACTGCCTCTCATCTGCAAGCTTAGTAGAGATCGTGTACGTATTATATTACCTGGTTCAAAACAGTGTCATTTAGATCCTTGTTCTTCTCGATACACCTGGTGGGATTTTCAGGTACGGTGCAGGTATAGTGAACGGTGGATGTCACCTGTCTAAAAACTGTGCCATTCAGAGATAGTAAAGCAGGTGGATAAGTTACCTGGTCAACCACTGTGTCATTAAGAGGGTCCTTGTTCTTCTCAATCCACCTGGTGAGATTGTAAGGCACGGTACTGCTATAGTGAATGATAGTAAAGTGAGACTATAATGTCTAGTAAGAACTCTCAAGCTCAGTAAATTTTTTGTCTACCTTACCTGGTCTACAACAGTGTCATTGAGAGGGTCCTTGTTCTTCTCAAGCCACCCGGTAAGGTTGTAGGGAACAGTACCGGCGTAGTGGACGATGGCGAAGTGAGACTCGGCCTGTCCTGGCTTGGGCGGCTTGGGTTTGATGAAGTTAGGGGACTTGCCCAGGTGGTTGGCCTTCAGTTTCTCCTCGAAGGACTTATCGGTGGCCTTGGGGAACATGGACTCCTCTTCTAGGATGGAGAGGATACCCAGAGGCTGTTGGGGATTGGATAAAGCTTTAGAGTCCGGAGAAAGAGGGAGAAAGTGGAGCTGTTTAATTCCCTAGAGCTTTTGTTTGGCACTGATCATCAAGTGGAAAAAAAAAACGAAGAAGATTGATTGTTTTTAGGTCACTGTAGTTTATTGGTGTTCATAATATTCAATGAGGAAAAAAAAAAAAAGATTAATTATTTCTAGGACCAGTGGCTGTTATTAAAAGTCTTAAATTAGGCAAAGAAGTTGGATATTATTTTTAAGACAGGAAACCATTATTAGAAGCCATATAGAGTGAAAAATTGCAGAATGTTTATATATAGGCAAAAGCTACATCATCTAACAATTTTCAAGTAGCAATTTCTCAATATTAAGTACACCTATAAGAAAAATATATATGCAACATTGAATATATATATGCAACAGATGAATTAACCTCTGTTTTTTTTTTATTTACTTTCCAAAAAATTTAATTAATCTGATAAAAACGCTAAATCGACTTGAAATAATTTTGTCACTTACCTCAGTTCCTGGAAAAAAGATAAAGGCGATTTTTACAGTATTAATATGGGCTGTTCATACATTTGGCAGATCATTTCTCGTGTTTTGCGAGTACGGCTCAGTCAGCTTTACCAGTGTGTGTGTGTGTGTGTGTGTGTGTGTGTGTGTGTGTGTGTGTGTGTGTGTGTGTGTGTGTCTTCGTCCAAAAAAATGTTCTCCTCTCACACCAAACTGAGCCTTGCCAACAACACACAAGACTGAAAAGCGCAATGTATGGACTACCCAGTGTTCAATCGAGCATACATTACCCGTATACTGAAGAAAATGAATGAAGTGAGAAAAGAATGATCGATAACATGAATGACAGACTGGAAATGATGATAGAAGTTAGGGTTGAAAGAAGTGAATATCCTGAATGACATACTGGAAGATGAAAGAAATGAATGATGAAAGAAGTGAATGGCGTGAATGACAGACTGGGAAGTGATGAAAGAGCTGAGTGAGAGAAATGAGTGATAAAAATGAATGATGAAAGAAGTGAATAGCCTGGATGATATATGGGAAATGATGGACGTGAGTGATTGTCCCTGCAGAGATAGAGAGACAGACAGACAGACAGACAGACAGACGGACAGACAGACAGACAGACAAACGGAGACAGAAACAGGGACAGAGAGGTGATGGAAGGATGAAAGTGCTAGAGTAACACAGAAGAATTAAACGCAGTCAGTTTCAAAAGTTCGTCTACAATTCCACCGCATGGACATATCCATCACTCTCTTCCCTTATATATCAAGGAGAATAACCTATGGGCAGAGAAACATAGCAAGCCTCTCTCAGCTCAGGAATACTAGCCAGCAGGGGAGAATGAAGAGCAGACGAAGTGAAATAATAGGCGAACTTTTTCACATCTCTGAGAATGACTATGATTGTACTGTGCGTGTATGTGTAGGGACCTAATCTCTACGTGGAATTTTACTGTTTAGAGAGCACAATCGCTATCAACACACAATATATGCAGTATATATGCAGTATGGTATGTTCTTCTTAATAAATCGCTAAGGATGAAGTGCTACGAAGCCTCCAATAGTATCTAGAAGAAGGCCTAAATTCCCTCGTAGTGAAGGGGAAAAGAACAGAGGTACAGTTGGATGCAAAAATCTCGCTCCTCATCCAGCCTTTCCGTAACTCTTAACATTAGTGTGTGTAAAGTTACATATATTCACAATTAAGTTTGATTAAATAATTCATTTTAACTTTATCATCCAGTCCTTTTTGACCTATCAGCAGCGTAGGAACCCTGGGCTAGGCTACTCTATTCCGATGTTTAAGGCGAGGGTGACCAGCCTCGGTGGTCCCTGAGTGGCATTATGTGAGCAATAAACCCCAACCACCCCTTGGATATAAAGCCTTACATCCTCAGGCCACTTGGAGAGCCTTATCCCGCTAAGCCACCAGGAGTCCTTTGAAATAACTGTGATTTTTAAGTACCCAAAATGGTCTTATGTTACGAGTTACAAAAGGGAAGGAGGAGGAACGATTTTTTAGAAGTACAAAGGACAGTTTAATGACATAGAATTAGATATATTTTTTCCTTGCCTTTTAGTTCGTATAGTGAATTTAGTTTTGTTACGTGTGTGTGTGTGTGTGTGTGTGTGTGTGTGTGTGTGTGTGGTACATGTGTGTGTGAGTTTGTGTAAGTGATGAAATGGCCGTCTCACACTTACAACTCACACACACACACACACACACACACACACACACACACACACACACACACACACACACACACACACACACACACACACACGCAACACCCCAAACTTCACCATCCGGCAGGAAGAAATACACCTAATACCACTTCAGTACACAACACAAACACCCTCTTGCCGCTCCACAGAAGAGGTACCTTTTCCAGAAGATCAATACAAGCCTGAAGATCAAGACCAAAGTCAATGAAGGTCCACTCAATTCCCTCACGCTTGTATTCCTCTTGTTCCAGGATAAACATATGGTGATTGAAGAACTGTTGCAATTTCTCGTTTGTGAAATTGATGCACAGTTGTTCAAAGCTGTTGAACTGGAGACAAGGAAAAGGACTGCTGTTTAGTGCCTTTAGACAAATCGACGAGAGACTTTAGGGGTAAGGGGGCATAAGTGGGAACAGGGCTGTCACTTGGCACGTTCCATCACTTAACTAGGTGAATGGATGATGGTCATGGGACTGGTAACGTGGTGACGAGGTTAACCTGTGGTGTAAATGTAAGTCAGGGAGGTGAGAGGGTCAAAGGATGGTCAATATTCTCGTATGGTTGGGAAGCCTACTGGCACCTCTTCGTTATTTTTATTTATTTTTTATTTTTTGCTTTGTTTTTTCTGGCTTGGTTTGGTTTGGATTTCACAAAGAAGAGAGAACCAAAGGCTGAAAGCCTTCATGTTGTTTATTCCAGGAAACACTGAACAAAGGTGAGCCCAAAAAAACTTTCTTTCACTTTGAGATTATCATTTTTTAGTTTCATAATGTTAGTGATACTCTAACTTTTGTACTTTGGATGTAGTTTCTTTAAATAATTTATAAACAAATATTAGCATGTCATATGGGGATTTTAAATGTATTGAACAGGTGCTCGTTAGCCTCATAAACAGACGAGAATATGAACCAAAGAACATGGGAAAAAGAGTATCAATGGGGGGGGGGGTAATTAGGTCCTTTACGTCCTGTTTGGGACCTTAAAGGAAGGGTTAAGACAGGGTATCCTAATTTAGCCTTGAGACAGAAATTGGCTCCTCCATGTCTTGTTCTGGGACACTGGGACGAGGGTTAGATAGGGTTCTACGTTTCATCTTGGCGAGAGTAAGATTAGGTCCTTCAAGTCATGTTTGGGACCTTGAGACGAGGGTTAAGACAGGATTTTCTAGTTTCTACCTTGAGACAGAAATTATATCCTTCATGTCTTGTTCTGGGACACTGGGACGAGGGTTAGATAGGGTTCTATGTTGGGTTCTATGTTCAACTTGGAGTGACAAAGATTAGGTCCTTCAAGTCATGTTTGGGACCTTGAGACGAGGGTTAAGACAGGATTTTCTAGTTTCTACCTTGAGACAGAAATTATATCCTTCATGTCTTGCTCTGGGACACTGGGACGAGGGTTAGATTGGGGTCATCTTGGAGAGACAGAGATTAGGTCCTTCATGTCTTGTTTGGGACCTTAAGACGTGGGTTAACACAGGCTTCTACTTTTACCTTCTCTATAAGGTCTATGCAGGCCTGTAGATCTAGACCAAAGTCAATGAATGTCCACTGTATGCCCTCTCGCTTGTACTCTTCTTGCTCGAGGACAAACATGTGATGGTTGAAGAACTGTTGTAGCTTTTCGTTGGTGAAATTGATGCATAGCTGCTCAAAGCCATTAAACTGGAAGGTGGTAACAGAAGCACAGACATAAGGAGAAAGCTTTAGGACAGACGAGGGGGGGAAATTCGTAGGGCCACGTCATGATTGGCCACTGGACGAGAGGAGGACGAGTCAGGGGGGAGGACGAGTCAGGGGGAGGACGAGTCAGGGGGCCGTTTTCTGAGGTCGTATTGTGAAGACTGGGGACGCGAAGGGATGGAGAGACCCCTGGTTTCTGACGATATATTTCTAAAGCGTGGGAAGATGAATTTTGAAACGTGGGGTGATGGGGGAATATGTCCATCATTTTCCTCCCTGGGAGAGAGAGAGAGAGAGAGAGAGAGAACAAAGGTACAGGAGGAAAGATGGGGAACTAAAGGTATAAGAGCAGAATAAGAGAATCATCTGTGGTCAGGGAAACATACCAAGCCACTCTCAGTTTTGAACTATTTACCAGAGGAGGAAAATGAGCAGCAGAAGGGGTGACATTTGTAAGTGCTGACGACACTTTTCAATGTGGGATACAGGCTAATTACAATTTATTATAGGTGGTCTACAAATGACTGTCAAAAATTAGGGGTTTCTTTACACCTGCGTGCACTCAGTTTTAATAAGACGGCCATAAGTGACACTGGAGATTTCGTAACATCCCTTCCTGGGCGATTTCATTTGCACAGTATACATTGATATCCTCTTTTATGTCAAACTATGTTCATATCAAAACATAGCATACAAGAGTAGAACATCAAGGTGTAATATACAAACTAAATCGCTTAGGAAAAAGTGCCACGAAGCCTCCCTTGCTACCCAGAACACGGCCCAGGGATGCAAGAAAGATTTAACGAAAGGGGCGATGGGAATTTAGAATCTATGGACAGAAATACGAATGGAACACAGCCACCAGCCCGACGGTCCCCTGCAGGCTGGATGCACTACCTAGGGAAGAGACGGGGACAGGGAAGGGGAGGGTGACTGCTATAGTTTGTTCACTGTAACTTGGCCCAGACTGACTTTCTGTTGCTCATTTTTTCTCGTAGTTCACTTGTAGGATAAATACTGGAATTCTGCATCTTTTCCATGGCACTTATTCATGACTAGCACCATATTCTAGCGTTGCTCTCTCGTAAAAGCTCAGCATGCAAGACGGCAATTTTAGGCCAAGTTAAAGTGGACAGCGTATAACGAGGAGGGAGCCGTGGACAGACAGAGGAGTACGGAATCGACCATAACAGATACTGGCGTGTGGGTGTGTGTGGTGAGACGGTGAAACTCAGACGGTGAAACAGGTCATGCGGTGCCAGTCCATTTTACCTTTTCGATAAGGTCTATGCAGGCCTGGAGGTCCAAGCCAAAGTCAATGAATACCCAGTTAATGCCCTCTCGCTTGTACTCCTCCTGCTCCAGTACGAACATATGGTGGTTGAAGAACTGCTGGAGCTTCTCGTTGGTGAAATTGATGCAAAGTTGCTCGAACCCATTGAACTTGAGGGGAAAGAGCAAGCAGGAGAAAAAAAAAAAACATAGGTTAGTGAAACAGGGAAGAGGGATTTAGTTGGCCGGGTCCTTTGGCCAGGAGGGAGGTTCAGGGGAGGGTTCAACAAAGATGCAGTCAGAGGTTCAAACAAATAGCATACTGGGACACGAAAGACGGAGGAATAGCGGGTAAAAACAGAGGAGAAATGTGACCTGCATGTTATAGAGGCAGGTAAGGGGAAAGGGTGACCTGCAGGTAGTAACGGCAGGTTAATTGGCCAGGTCACAGACTCCAGTATACCTTGTCGGCGGGGTGCCATAAACGTGCTTAAAAATTCACTCTCAAAACACTTACTTGCATCGGTTATCAATAAAAACAGTAGAAACGCATAGGTTATAATAAGGAAAGGGTAGAACACAAACAGGGACATAACAGGAGACATTCTGTGCCATCTTCCACTGATGTAAGTCCGGCTGGGAAGATTGGATGGGGGAAAGGGAGGCAGGCAAAACCGCAACCAAAACCGCATCCACAGACTATCTTGAGCAGGACGTGCGTGGGGATTGGGGTCGGGGTCCGTGGGGTTGAAATAAGTGTGGGGGTGGGGTGGCGTAAGTGTGGGGAGTGGTGAAGAGGGTGGAGTGAGTGCTCGGGTGGTAGCGTAGAGGATGGAACGTGTGGAGTAAGCGCTGGGGTGGTGGGTGGAGAGGGTGGAGTGTGGGGTGGTTACCTTCTCAATTAGCTCAATGCAGGCTTGGAGATCTAGACCAAAGTCAATGAAAACCCAGTTAATTCCCTCTCGTTTGTACTCTTCTTGCTCGAGGACGAACATATGGTGGTTGAAGAATTGCTGCAGTTTTTCGTTGGTGAAATTGATGCACAACTGCTCGAAGCCATTGAACTAGGGGAGGCAGAGCAGGCAGAAGAAAATTAAAAAGGGAAAATGGGGTTCTCTTGGCCACGTCCCTTGGCCATAAAAGAGGGGGACTCAACTATATCTAAATCCTCCCAGTTGTGTACTCTGAGAGGAGGCTATTGACTAAAGGGATGGGGAGATACAAGGGTGACCTGCTTGTACTGATTGCAGGCTGGGCAGGTCACAGTCTTCTACAACCTGGGTACCTTTAAATACTTCACTCACAAACAGGTACTTGATCGGGACGTAAGAGAATCAACAGAAAAAGGGGACATGGCAGGTACAGTATCGTATGTGCAGGATACCGTATATAAACCACTCAACAAACATGTACTCGATCCGGTCATAGAAGAATCCACACAACACGGAGGGGGACATGACAAGTACAGCATCGTGTGCTGCCATCTTCACCGTGAAGTAGGTCGGCTGGGAAGATGGGGACGAGAAAGGGGACATACCAGACTGAAAAGGGACAGTTCAAACCGCGTCCATGTCTGAGGAGGACGGCAGTGTGGGGTTGGGATTTCAGGGGGGGACGGGGTTACCTTCTCAATAAGCTCAATGCAGGCTTGGAGGTCTAGGCCAAAGTCAATGAAAACCCAGTTAATGCCCTCTCTCTTGTACTCCTCCTGCTCCAACACGAACATGTGATGGTTGAAGAATTGCTGAAGCTTCTCGTTGGTGAAATTGATGCAAAGTTGCTCAAAGCCATTATACTGCGAGAGAGGAAGGATGGGCAAAAGAGGGAGTCAGGATCAGAGGGAAAGTGGGCACCGGAGAGACTTCTCAAGGACTTTCCTGAGATTTTTTGACAGATGAGGGAAGGAAGTGGAAGAGATTATGGATAAACAGAGATGAGTTTATTCCCAGCTAAAGTTTTCACTAGCTTCTTTAAGGAAAAAACTATAGCCATGGGGGAAACTAGGCTGGAATAAACTCATCTCTTTTCACCCACGTTGCTTTCCACTTCCTTCTTTCGTCTGTAGGAGCTGTGTCTAGAAAGGAATCTAACCCTTTCTTTTTTACGATCAAAAAGTCTTCAAAACACTTAATACTTGATAGAAACCTCGACTAAGCAACTCTCTCCAGCTCTCATACACTCAATTTTTCAACCTATAACCTATTGTCCATCCTCCTCTTGCAACTACCAGACTGCTAAGATTCTGTGTGGGAGAGACCTATACTGAAGGAGTCCATGGAGGCCCACATAACCCCTCCAGTTCTAAATGTCTCTCCTTAGCTGAATAAAATCGTCTGGTGAGGAGCATGAAGAGGATTTTAAAAGTCTTCAGGCTGAACACATTAATTTCCAAGACTCACTGGAACGCATATTTACTGACACATATTAAATCGGCCTGTGCGTGTAAATATAAGATTATGAACAGTCAATCTTACACAGTCTTACGAATATCTTAAGGCGTATTCTGAGTGACATAGGAGGCCCCCTAACACCTCTTCCTTAGCGATTTATTTTGCATATCACACCTCAACATCCTCTTGTATTCTAATCCTAAATACATTGATATTAAAAGGATAAAATACGAGAAAATACAAAGGTGTTATACACAAAATAAATCGCTCAGGTAAAGGTGCCACGGAGCTTACTATGAGACTCAGAAATACGCCTCAGGTAAAAATATATATAATAAAATCACACCAGAAAGAACACCATATGGTATTAATATTTCACACACCAGAGAGAAAAAAAAATGAATCCTGTGTCGTATCAATTAATATATATATGTGGGTGAACATCAAAATAAATAAATAGATGGGTAGATAGATAGATAGGTAGATAGACAAGTAAATAGGTAGATGGGTAGATAGACAGATAAATAAACAGGTAGACTGGTAGATAGATAGATAGATAAATAGGTAGATGGGTAGATAGATAAATAGGTAGATGGGTAGATAGATAAATAAATAGGTAGATGGGTAGATAGATAGACAAAGAAATAAATAGATGGACAGATAAACTGATAGATAAATAAATATATAAAATTAAGCTAATAGATAAATGAATAAATAAACATAGATAGATAGATAGATAGATAGATAGATAAATAACAAGAAGGCAGCATGGGGATTACAGAATAACTATAAAAAAATCCAATATTTGGTTATAGAAATGGGATTAACTGGGGATTTGTGTGTACCGCCAACCCTCTCGTTTCCCGTGGAGGCGTCAAGCTGGTTCTCAAGCTTTTTCAGGACGATTTTCTTAAGCTGAGAGGGATTCTGACCCTCAGGGGGGTCGGAAGGAGTATGAGAATGTTGTGAAGATTAAGCGGACGGTCAGGTGTATTAAAAAAAATATAAATCGCTTAGGAAAGGGTGTTAGGGGGCTTCCTTAACTAGGAAAATAAGGGCCATAGCTGAATAAAATCGTCTGGAGGTGGCAATAATATAATAAAGTACGTAACAGAAATGAATAAGTTAACTTTTGAGTATATCGAAAAAGTTAAGATTTTAATTTCAAGATAAAATAATGTGGAAGAATCATTAAGTAAAGCAACAATGAGCCTCCACGATAGCGAGAGGGGTGAAGAGGGGGTGGGAGAGTGGGGTGATATAGTGGGGGTGGGTAGTGGGGGTGGGGGAGAGGGTAGTTCAGACACCTATAAAAGCACAAAATGAAAACGAGTGTCCTGGTGGCCGGGATTTTCCTCAGGGACCGGACTGACTGACCTCATGACGCTGTTAGGGAAAGGTTAATGGTCATGCAAGGGGGGGAGGGGGATGTGGGGGGGCAGAGAGAGAGAGAGAGAGAGCAAAGGTACAGGAGGAAATATGGGGAGCTTGAGATGGAAGACCAGAAAAAGGGAGGAGGTAAAGAGAGAGAGAGAGAGAGAGAGAGAGAGAGAGAGAGAGAGAGAGAGAGAGAGAGAGAGAGAGAGAGAGAGAAAGGGGGGGGGAATGAGAGGGGCCACACAACACACATATCTTTGGGTCTTTCTCCTTTGAACACACGAAGATTATGTACACACACCTCCAGCCTGTAAGAAAATGAGCGGGGGGAGTGGGGAGGATGGAAGGGGGAGAAGGGGAGGGGAGATAAGGGGTGGGGGGGCATCGAAATTAAATGGGAATCGAGTTGCGTTAAAAAAAAACGAAAAGAGAGAGAGGGGCATGAGAGTGAGGGAGAAATTTTGGATGTTATGTGGGAGGGGGACATGGACACACAGGGGGGGTACTGGCGAGGAAAGAGGGGGGGTGAGAGCAGGGAGATGAGAAAGAGGGGCGAGGGAGGGGAAATATGGGGAGGGACGGGGTGTGGGGTGATGGGAATAAACGGGAATAAATAAAAAATGAGAATGGGCTAGGGGAAGAGGGGAGATCAGGGAACGGGGAGAGAAGGAAATGAAGGGAGAGGGGAGAAGAAGAGGGGGAGACATGGGAGGGGGGAGGGAATAAATAGGGAGTATAACAGAGATGAGGGGGAGAAAGGGAGAGACGGGGGGGGGGAGAAATGAGAGGGGTGAATATTTTTTGCGTTTGGGGGGAGGTCGTGCTCGGAGAGGGTCACATCACACTACTTAATCACATAAAAACACTTCCATAGTACCAGTGTTCATTTTGCAGGGTATACTCCTACTGCTGCTGCCTCATCTCCTCTCCACGTCGGTAGGCTGCATGTTTGAGAAAAAATGAAGAGGGGGAGGGGGTGGTTTGGGGGTGGGAGGGGAAAGGGGAAAGAAGAAGGGAAGAGTTTAGACTTACAGAATAAATCAAGAAAATACAGTTGAAAAGGGAAAATACTAATGCTTAACTACTCTAAGAAGCCATACTTTCTATAGATTAAAGATTGACAAGAGAAACACATCCTTACGTTGCTCATTTAGAGAGATTTTACAACTGTTTCATATATAATTTTAGAAGAAACGTAAAAAATTTATAATGAAATATTGAAAAGGAAATTAATATTGTTTTTGACACTTTTTAAAAACTGCACTTGTACCATTAAATTTTAAGACAGTAATAGAGTTTACATATTTCAAAATAAAATGAGGTGGGTATGGTTGTTCTGATGGATCGAATGGGTGAAGAATTTGTATATGAAGATGATAGTATGCCAATATTGGATTATATTTGAGAAGAACTAGATATATGACTGAAAAAACAAGCCCATAAGTTGTTTATAATGAAAATTAAACCACATAAATATTTATTTTTAACGAGGGAACTAATTTAATAACTGTATATAAAAAGAGAGTTTAATAATTATCCATTTGTTTATAAAGACGCAAGCACTAAAGTCCTCGCTTGCAAAGAAAACGTAGCCAGTCTAATTTTCTATAACCAAGGGGAAACTCATCAAATACTTACGTCGAAAATCTCAAACCCGGCGATATCCAGTACACCGATGAACATGACTCGCTTCTGGCCTGTCTCAAGGGTCACGTTACACTTGCGAACCAGCCACTTGAAGGTACGATCGTAAATACCCTTCGCCAGAGCACCCACGGAGTAGTTCACCTTGGGGAGGAGAAGTAGCAGTAGGAGGAGGAGGTGTAACAACAACAACAACAATAATAATAATAATAATAATAAGGATAAAAACATGGACAAGCAATCTTACACACAAATTAAGATGTAGAATTTTGTCGTGAAGAGTTTGATAGCTGAATAAATGAAGCTAAAATATGAACAGCTAATATTATGCACAACTTTAGCTGAAGAAAACTTAGTTGTTGGTAATTATATGAGTGAAGTAATTTTTAACACAAGTCTGTATCAAGAGGGTTTGGTTGGGAAATTTTTGAGAACTGCATAAGTGAGAGATATTCATACACATCTCAAGATCAAGGATGCTTTCTTTTGAGACGTTTGGTAGTCATGTAAGCCATTTTATACACACCCACAGTTCAGGATAGCATGAGAAAGCAATCTTATACTCGATTTTAGCTGAGAAAGACTGATCGTGAAGTCTGAGTGAAGATAAAGGAGTAAATATGCATCCTTCACCAGCGTGGCACAAGGAAGTCTGTGATATGCTAGTAAAGATGAAAGTATAAGCGAGTAAAAGCAATTAAGTTTATATACAAGTAGCGTTCAATCCTGCTGTACGTACCTGATCCTTGTTCCTACCCTGTGTCACAAACTCGTTGCCGACCTTGATCTTGGGTTTGGTAAGATTCTTGTATAGGTCAGCGCCATCAACACCCATCAACTTGCCTATCCTCTCGCCTTCCTGTGGGTCAGAGGAGAGTCAGATTAGAAGATACTCAAATGTAGGGAGAGTCAAACTTGGTGGGATTTAGATTAGATGGTATTTAGATCAGAAAATACTCGGTTTACGCGATGTCAGAGGAGAGTTTCAGATTACATAAAAGTTTAGATTAGGGGGCATTCCGATTAGATTACATTGGGATCAGATGACATTGAGATAAGATGGTTTTTGATTAGAGAGCACTCGACTTAGGAGATATCAATATTGAGAGACTTTCAGATTAAATAAGTTTAGGTCAGACAGCATTCAGATCAACTTATACTGAGGTCATGTAACACTGGGGTGAGATGAGAGTGAGATCAGATGACACTGAGACCAAATGGTGTAGTCATGATTGGGTAAGAGCACATGCAACAGACCAAGGCGTTGATTGATCTCATCCAAGGACGGGCATCATCATCATCATCATCACCACCACCACCATCAGTATCATCACCATCATCATCGTCATCATAATCATCACCACCACCACCACCATCATCATCATCATCATCATCATCATCCAGTAAAGGCACATCAAATTTATCTCCTCTCACCTCAGTACCGTCAGCTTCGGCCTGCTCCTCGCGACCCCTCTGCTTGAACTTCATCTCACCGAAATGCATCACAGCGGCCGTCACCTTATACACATTCTCCTTTTCTTCCTTGTTGAAGCCCAGGACATCAAAGGCATCCTGGTGTGGGAGGGAAGGAAGGCAGGAGGGTTAACAGAGATCGAGTTGAACTGGGAAGCAAGGAGGGTTAACGGAGAAAGATTTTGTTGAACTGGGAGGAAAGGAGGGTCAACGGAGAAGATAACGTAGAACTAGGAAGGAAGGCAGGAGGATTAACAGAGAAAGATTAGGTTGAACTGGGAGGAAAGGAGGGTTAACGGAAAAGATAACGTTGAACTGGGAAGGAAGGGAGAGGCTTAACAGAGAAAATTAAGTTCAACTGGGTAGGAAAGGAGGAGACTTAACGGAGAAAGATTAAGCTGAACTGGGAAGGGTTTTGTGGCAGTTGATTTTTTGGTAAATTTAAAGACAAACCAAAAAAATATATATTGAAGGTACTCGTATAAATAAACAGTATATTCTAAACTTCATGACTTTGCGATCTTAGTGACATTTGTTTTTAAGAGATTTGTATAAGAGATACTTAAGATATTGCAGAGTACTCACCATATAACTGCAACTCCACGAACAACATTACCTAAGTTGTGTTTAGTAGACATCAAACAGGGCGGGTGTTAGTTAGAAGGTTAGATAGAATGATTCTGAATACACCTAATGCATTTTTCTTTTACTAGACGTCCAATCCCAGGGTCGATTTTTGGCACTTGGTGTCAGGGGATAATTTCCGTACACGTGTAAAAATGCCGATATTATAGAAGGATTCGATTTCATATCTAAAAATACCGATAACACAAGAGGATTGACGTGTAAAAAGCAGATACTACAAAAGGATTCGATTCCATGTTTAAAATTTCCGATAACACAATAGGACTGAAGTGTAAAAAAGCAGATATTACAAGAGGATTCGATTCCATGTCTAAAAAATGCCGATAACACAAGAGGACTGCCGGATATCACTAAGGGTTTGGTACTCTCACACACACAGGTAAATTTCTAGAAGGTACACTAGAGATTTATAGTTCTGTTCACCCTCTACACAAAATTATGGCTGAATGGAAGTCGTAGCTAAAATCAAACACCAAAGGAAGACACTTTTTGGGCGATTCGAAAAAATTGTCACCACCAACTCTTCCTCGTGTGGGACTGACCAAGCTTTAACCCCGTCTACGTTATCCTGTATTTTTCGGTATTTTACTATTTTCAGACGATTTCATTGAGCCCAGGAGGGATTTTTCGAACAGGGGGGTTAGATACAGCCTACATTAACCCCATCAGCACGATAGATCTTTCCTAAGCTGAATATAATCGTCTGGAGTAGAGAAAATAATCTGTGAAAGTACATCGGATTGAGGGAGTGGAGAGCTCTTCGTTTGGTGTATAACCCTGGCCACGTCTTCACTCCAGTCAAAGGGAGGCGGAGAGGGTGAACGGAACCTTTGGCCTGCGAGTGTACTGCTGAGATACTTTTTACGCATCCGAAATGGTGTGTGAAGATTTATCAACGCAACAATTTGAGCATTAGCACAGTACTAGGACTGAGCACACAGTGGCAGTGCTGAGCAAGAGAGCAGCACAGAGGAAGACAGTACATAGGGAAGGGGAGAAAGACAGGGCGATTCAACATAGCAGCAGTGACAGAGGTGGCGGCAGATATAGCTTTGCCAAGACTCTGAAGCGACAATGTATGCCAGGCGAATGACAGAAATACAGAAGCGTAAGTGTATGATATTTAACCCATTCTCAATATTTCACCATTATTTTACACTTTTCTTTCTACTTTTAAATAATTTCGCGCGATTTCAATTTGTAAGTAACTGGATCGTCTTTCATTGAATTATTCCATTTTGGACACAGTCGTTGAGGGATATCAATATGAACACAAGTTTTTATAAGTGATCTCATTTAGGATTCATCTTCTTCATTTTGGCCTAATTCTAAGCACAACCAGTTTGATTTATGATTTATTAAATCACCCAATTCCAGATACGACAGTGGCAGTCTAACGGTGCTTTGCGGAGCTGTGTTAGGTGTAAGCAAGAGTGACGGCAAACTTACATCCGTGAACTGCATATCCTCTTTGTCGTCAATGGAAGCCACAGTAACCTTGCCTTGGGACACGAAGTGATAGTCGTGGATGTCGTTGGACAATAAACACATGGCTAGAAATAAGAGAGTGGCTTGGTCGGTACTGGGATCTTGACAAACCTAACCTCTGGGAATAGGGGGGACACAGAATTATCCGGGATGTTTCGAAAGCAGCACACACAGCGATTGGTCTCTTTCAACAGCTGTGTGGCTTCTTCGAACACCCCGTTTCTGTGGATGTGTGAGGACAAATGGTTATTCTAGAAAGGGGTAAAGAAATGCACCAAACAGGGACAGATGTGAGAAGTAATTGGACGAAACGATACACTGTGAGAAAGGTGGGAAGTGAAGTGAAGTGAAGTATCTGCTGCACTTCTTCCAGCTCCTTGGTGTGGATGGCTGGGTGTGTGAGTTAGGATGATTCTCCAGACAATGGTGCTTCAGCTGGAGAATATAACTATAGTCCAATTGTTGTAACTTGGCAAAACTAAGCCACGCCCCAAACTCAAATGCTGGGCTATGATTGGGTAATGCGAGGCTGACAGAGACACTAAAGGCATAATATAATGATCGTGAAAAACCATAGCATTATCTCTCCTGCAGTGATATCAACCAGTCAGATGCAAAAGGGGGTGGAGCTATAAAAGGGGGTGGAGCGTCATTGCCACGAAACTCTGAATGGACTATAGTTGACTACCATAAGACCGTTCAATAGTCGTTGTGATTAGTACATAATTTTGGCTCTGGTTGTCCTGATTGAGCCTACACAGGGTCCTATGGCCTTGTCAGGTTAATGGTCTTTTTTATAAATGGGGGAAATCAGGTCGTCTGCTCTCCGGACTCGGGTCGGATGCAGGGGTGTTAGGGAAAGAAACAGAAGGGAACATTGCGTCGTATTCTAAGTGGGTTTGGAGTTCCCGCAACACGTCTTCCATAGCAATTTATTCTACTTATTACACCGCAATATTCTCTTGCCTGTTACTGATGCAGATTACGTCGATATTCAACGAAATAACATACAAGAGAGTGTTGTGGTGTAATGAGTAAAAATAAACAAAATAAATCGCTAAAGAGGAGGTTCTACAGGCCTCCCACACCATCTAGGACACGGACCATTATCATATACGTAAATCACAGTACTGAGGAAATCTAGACTGTCTTTCTCTCATGAAATAAGTACTAGATCTCAAAAGACGAGGGGTACTAGGTGAAGAGGGGTGGATGTCGTGCAGGGTGTCACCTCTCCACTGTAACTATAGTCTGTTTGTCTTCACCTGATGGAACTGGGCCACTCGTACACCTTAAATACAGAGTTGTAGATCGATAAATTTTGATAGCCCTTAGTTATGAGGTGAAAATGGGTCTCCTTGGTTACTAGTCAAATCAGCAGTTCAAAATTACTACACTTGGCCATTAACTGAGCTCATAGGGGTCCAGGACTCTTGATCAGGTTGGAACAAACACACTATAGGAGTTTCATAAGCTCGTTTTCCCGGCGGTTAGGGAAGCTCCCTAATACCTCTGCCTTACCGATTTAGTATTCGATATGGCGGGGTAATATCATTCTGTACGTTACTTACGCAGAGTATAGTGATTTTAGAATGATTTGAGTAGCACAGAAGAGGACGGTAAACTGTAGGAAGCACAATAATTCGATTAGGAAGAGGTGTTAGGGAGATTTAACAGACGGGAATACTGACCACAGTGTCTCATAAGTCGATGAATCCGGGGACGCCGTCGACTAGGCAGGGATTTAGGTAACTGGTAACTAAACTGGGTAACTCGGAACTAATTTGGGTAACTCAGAACTAATTTGGGTAAAACAGAACTAATTTGGGTAACTCCGGGAACAATTAGGAGGTCCGTCTAATTGTTGCCAAAAGATCTAACACTGCTCCTCACTCCAACCCATGGGGGAGGACTTACATCAGTGAATTGCATCTCCTCAGCGTCATCAATGGAAGCCACAGTAACTTTGCCCTGACTAACAAAGTGGTAGTCATGGATACTGTCGGAGAGTTGGCACAGAGCTGTAATGGATGAGGCAGGTTATGCTTTGCCTACATTTTAGAGCTCTTTGACTCTACCTGGCTACGGTCTGGCTCGTGTTTTGGGGAGTGTTGAGATGCTTTTTTTGGCTACTGTGTTTGGCTACTGTTTGGCTGTGTTTCTCTACTGTTTGGCTGTGTTTGGCTATTTTTTGGCTGTGTCTGGCTGTGTTTGGCTACTGTTTGGCTGTGTCTGGGTACTGTTTGTCACTGTCTGGCTACTTTTGGGGTGTGCTTGGCTACTGTTTGGGCGCATTTGACGTGTAAGACTAACCACACCCCTTCGTCTACAAAAGTTTTTTAAAATATATCCAAGGAAGAAAGAATCCAATATGCAAGCCTGTACCCTAAATACTTAAAATACAGTCTTATAAGTATTCAGTATATTCCGTATTTTTTTGTTCCTAAAATAATACCATTACTAATATGCACCTGTTGCTGAATTAGAATTTTTTGATTTGGAGGCACAATTTTGGCTCTTAAATCATAACAAAAATAGGAAATAAGAAAAATGGATCTGGAATTTCGAATTATACTTTGGAAAGGGCGAGACTTGGGAGTAGGGAGGGGAGGAAGGGGGAGAAAGGAGGGGAGGGGGGAGTTTGTAATGAGGGAAGGGGGAATGCTGGGGGAAGAAAGGGTTGGGGGAATTTAAACACGATGATCATAACACCTTTAGCCATATTCGGCGTAGCAGGGGAAACCTTAACACCTTTTCCTTAGCGATTTATTTTACCTAACCTACCTTCACCTTCTCTTGTATTTGGTATTCATTTTATTAATAATGTGTATCAGTAATATACAAGGAAATTGATAGGTAATGTGAAAAATAAATCGCTAAGGAAAAGGCGATACCAACTCTCCCGAGCTACCTAAAACAAGGCTTCTTAATCAACCCTTTCAGCCTGAGAACGTCTTTCTTTTATTCCTGCTATCTCCAGACGATTTTCTTCATCTCAGGAGGGATTTTTAGCAGTTCGTAATCTCTCTTTCTCTCTCTCTCTCTCTCTCTCTCTCTCTCTCTCTCTCTTTTTAGCAGTTCATAATCTCTCTCTCTCTCTCTCTCTCTCTCTCTCTCTCTCTCTCTCTCTCTCTCTCTCTCTCTCTCTCTCTCTCTTTAGCAGTTCGTAATCTCTCTCTCTCTCTCTCTCTCTCTCTCTCTCCTAAGCTGAGTAAAATCGTCTGTTTCAAGCACTGAATGAAAAGGAAAGGACGTTCTTGTTGTGAAGGGGTTGAGGTTACCTGCATATACCTGTAAGAAAATGTAGGTTATCATCATCATCATCATCATCATCATTTTCAACATTATCATCATCATCACTGCCGTCATCATCATCATTAACTTCACTACCATCATCATCATCATCACATCATCATCATCATCATCATCATTATGTTTCTTGAATCTGCATTGGCTGGATATCATTTGGCAGAAGATAGGCAGGTAGATAGATTGATATATAGATAGATGAAGAGAGAGAGAGAGAGAGAGAGAGAGAGAGAGAGAGAGAGAGAGAGAGAGAGAGAGAGAGAGAGAGAGAGAGAGAGAATTATGAAGATGGGGAGATGGGAAGACTGGAGAGAAGTTCAGTGAAAGATGATTATGTAGCCACAGACAGAGACAGACAGACAGATAAACAGGAAGATAGACAGATAGATAGTCAAACAGATAGAGCAGGTACTAAACAGGAAGATAGATAGACAGATAGATAGACAAATAGATAGAACAGGTACTCACGCTTCATGAATTTGCACTGGTTGGACATCATTTGGTAGAAGATGTGGTAAGACCGTTCCAAGGGCTGCTGGGAGATGACACGCGCCTTCTCCAGCAAGTAGGTCTCAATATCAGCCCCAGACAGCTTGCCAGAGGGACCGAAGTGGATGCGGATGAACTTACCCTGTGTGTGAGAGAGTGAGAGAGTGAGGTGGAGGGAGAGTGAGGAGGGGGAGAGTGAGAAAGAGGGAGAGTGAGGAGGGAGAGAGAGGGTAGATCTCGATACAAGAATAGGATTGTGTAATATTGAGACCGAGGTGGATATGGATGAACTTATAATGTATGTGAGAGAGTGAGGGAGAGAGGAAGTGTGTGTGTGTGTGTGTGTGTGTGTGTGTGTGTGTGTGTGTGTGTGTGTGTGTGTGTGTGTGTAAGTGAAAGACAAGAGGAAAAAACATCACGAGTGGGAGACAGGGGGTGGGGCTCGACATGGGAACTTTACCCTGTGTGTGTGTGTGTGTGTGTGAGAGAGAGAGAGAGAGAGAGAGAGAGAGAGAGAGAGAGAGAGAGAGAGAGATACTTACGAAGCGAGAAGAGTTGTCATTTCGCACGGTCTTGGCGTTACCAAAGGCCTCCAGCACGGGGTTGGTCTGAACGATCTGGTCCTCGAGGTTCTGTGTGGTGTGGGAGACCGAATTAGCGTCTGGGTGAAAGAGAGAGAGAGAGAGAGAGAGAGAGAGAGAGAGAGAGAGAGAGAGAGAGAGAGAGAGAGAAATTCATAGTTACAAGTAGGTTTGTTTTTTTTATTTGGAAGTTGAAGGAGAAGCTATGAGAGAGAGAGAGAGAGAGAGAGAGAGAGAGAGAGAGAGAGGGAATAATTAACTTTACAAAATACTTGGAAATAAACATCTTTGTATCATTAAGTATTTGCACTAATTAACTGATACCGATTGAAATATTAAAAACAATTTCCTCATTTGATTAATATTGCAGTTTAAGTTTTGGCGGGAAAGCACAGAAAATTGACTAACCAAAGACCACGAGCCGTATTCCAAGTAGCTTCGGAACCTTATCATTTATTCTTTAGCGAATTATTTTGATTTGTGGACACTGATACTCTGATATGTGATTTATGCATTTCCAACATTATTTTCCTCAGTAACATAGAATAATAAGGTCCAGACTAAATCGCTAGAGAATAGAGGTTACGAGCCAGCTAGAAAAAGGGCTCTGGGATATGATTTAGAGTTATAAGTGTTAGTTTGATACACACATATTAAGCATTTCAGACCTTATGGGAATTCTTTTCTTCATTCTTGCTTCCACCTGTTCGGTTTCTTCATCTTGAGGTAAACTCTTCGAAGTGCAGGTGTTAAAAGACTGTATTCTCGTCCGCTAAGTCCCCTAACACCTCTTCCTAAGCGATTTATCATGCTTGTTACACTATACTATTCCCTTCTGTGATAAATAATTCTAACATCACCATCCACTTTATAAACAACGTGCAAAATTATATTAACCAAAACTAAATCGCTAAGGGAGAGGTGTTAGGGAGCCTCCTTAAACAACGGGAATACAGGCCAGTCTCTATTAATCCCTTCACTAACACACATCCCCCTTAACTTGAATTAAATCGTCAGGTGGAAGGACGAAAAGAATAGGCGCGTCCATACCGAAAGCCTGCTGGTGTGGGCGTGAGTTTTCCATCACAATAACCCATACCATTGGCTCCACTGGAGGAGGGCGTGTGCGGGCGAAGACTTCCATGGGTTAGAGTGATTAGGGAACCCCCGCCCGCACCAGCATGCTTTTGGTATGGACGCGCCAGAGAAAAGACGTGGCAGTACTGAAGGATAAGTTGAAGACGGTGAAGTAACATTCCACTTTGAAGTCGAAGGAGGAACGCGTCTGGGAGGTGCTTGGGAGGCTGCTGGTTGTTGTAGGGTGTTGTAGGCGCTCGTAGTTTGAAGGGCTGTTTTCCGAGCGTCATTGGAGGCTTCGGGGCGCCTTTTTCTGAGCGATTCATTTTGCGCATCATAACTTCACATTTCTCCTGTATGTCATTGATGTCTTAATATCGATACAGTTTGCATCAGAGAAATACAAGAGGGTACTGAAGTGCTGAATGCAGAATAAATCACTAAAGAGGAAGCGCTACGACATCTCCAAAACCACTCAGAATGCAACAACTACTGGCATACCGATAAATCCTCCCAGTGAAGACAGGGGGGAGAAGGAATGATGGGGGACGTAGCAAGTTTGGATCTTTGTAAATTTTCATACTGTGACCTCCAGTTGTCTTCAGATGGTAGTAATTTAAGATAAGAAAAGAGTTAGCATTATGGAGGCAAGTATACAGATTCTTGGGTCGTTATAAGCAAGGGAGGAAAGGAGAGTTTATCAAGTCGAAGGTCAAGAAGATAAAATACTTCTTATTATGGTCGTTGCCTCCAGTCTTAATACGAGGCAGCTCCCCAAAATGCATCGTTTTTAAGGCGTGTTTAAGACCTCTGACAGCGCAGGTAAGACGTGAGGAGGAAGGAAAACGTGATAGACAGATAAGAGGAAAATAAGTTACTTGCAAATTATGAAAGTAGCCTCCAGTCTCAGTGCAAGGCTGTTAAAGTCATCCACAAATTATAGAGAATCTGAGTCTTGTTTATGGGTTCAGTTAAAGGCAGGAAGGGTTCAAGAAGAAAGTCATTGTCTATTGTTGAATTTGCCTCCAGGTCTCATTACGAGGCTTCATGCTTCCAGATAGAGAGACTGAGTTATGGAAGAAGCCTCAAGTCTCAGCACGAGGCTTCACAGTCCCCCGAGAGCATGGATTAAAAAAATCAGGGGGGCCGAATTCCATCATCATCATCATCATTATCAACACCTGTACATTACCTGCTTCTTCTCGCCCTCCTTTGGTTTCTTGGTGGAGGCGCCGACATTGGCGAAGTAGGCAATAACCTTCTTTGTGTTCTCTGTCTTGCCAGCGCCAGACTCGCCACTGTGTTAGAGGGAAGAACCGATGGACGGGGTTAGCACAAGCGACGGGGACACCAGGCGACGGTAGGATGGACGGAGAGGAGTGTTAGGACGAGGTAACAGGTTGGACAGATATGGAGTTGAGACGAGATGGACGGTAGGATGGACGGAGAGGAGAGTGTTAGGACAAGGTAACAGGTTGGACAGATATGGAGTTGAGACGAGATGGACGGTAGGATGGACGGAGAGGAGAGTGTTAGGACAAGGTAACAGGTTGGACAGATATGGAGTTGAGACGAGATGGACGGTAGGATGGACGGAGAGGAGAGTGTTAGGACGAGGTAACAGGCTGGACAGATATGGAGTTGAGACGAGATGGACGGTAGGATGGAGGGAAAGGAGCGTTAGGACAAGGTTGGACAGATATGGAGTTGACAGAGACGAGATGGACGGTAGGATGGACGGAGAGGAGAGTTAGACGAGGAAACAGGGATGGTTAAACAGGGAATGGGACTGACACGGAACAGATGGACAAAACAGTAATGGTAAGGAACAGGAGTAGGGACAAAAGTGACACAAGGAGGGGAACGAAGGGATAGACAGGGCGGGATGAGGAACGGGTAATTGCGGCAGTTGCGTGGACAGAAAGCAAAAAATTCAGCGTTGAATCAACAGAAGCAGGAACGTAAACACACGGGCAATGAACGGACAGGATTATGGAAGGATTTGATGGAGGAACGGCAAGCAGACAGTACCACAACCGTTCAGGATATTCAAAAAAGCAAACACAGGCAGGGACGATACGAGGAATATTCTGTGGCGGGAAGGGGAGGTTAAATATCGCTGTGGAAATAGAGACAGAGACAGAGACACCAAAAGCAAGAGTACGTGCAGTTGATATATTTCCCATGCATCACAGTCCATCCACTTTAACTCGGCGTAAATTTTCCATCTTTCCATCTTGATTGCTAAGCTGTACCAGGAGATTAACGCCAGATATGTACTAGTCACGAAGAAGTGCTATGGAATGCCTGTAGAACCTTACTATTACCGTATTCTGCCACTGAGCTCCTTGAGACGGACGGAAATTTATGCCAACTTAAGGTGGACGAACTGGAGTCAATTGTCCACGAGAGTAGACATTATTATTATTATTATCATTATTATTATTATTATTATTATTATTATTATTATAGAAAAGGGTTGTTGGTTATTACACCTCATATAGCGACGTCAGTAATGTAAAACTGAAAATTAAAAAAAGCCGATAGAATTATAAACGACGGTGGCGAAAGTTAGTGGGCCAATCACAGAGAAGAAAAAATCAGAAAAAAGACAATAAAAACAGCCACTTCGCCTCGAGTCATGTGAAATTAAAACAGACTGAAAATAAAAACAACTCAGGGATGTTTTGAAGTAAGGACATATCTTGGTGGAAAAGAGGGTGGTTTGGAAATCATTAACTTTCTTTCCTCAGTCTTACGATTATCACACAAATCAGGGCGATGTTTAAGTGGCAGTGGAGCCGCCTGGATATATTGGTGCCACCGCGTGAAGGCGCCCCTCTAAAATACCTTAATTTGTGTAATACCCATATTTAAGACTGGGAAATTAGCTTCATGATTCTTTCACTCCAATTACGTTATTTTTTAGTTTTCATTCTTGCTGCTTTCACATTATTCTTTTTCAGGTCAAAGATATTTTTCGAGCTGGAGGGGTTAGATGTGGCCTTCATTAACCCCTTCAATGTCCAAAATCCCCCTTAAGCTGAGGAAAACCGTCCGTAGGCAGCAAGGATGAAAAAAAGTAGACGTCATTGGAGGGAGGTGGTCAAGGATAATTTTTGAAGTGGGCGAAAAAATGTAAGAGAAAAAAAACTCATAGGATGGAATGGTCAAGGATAATTTTTGGTGCGAGTGAAAAAAAAAAAAAAAAAAAAAAAGAGAAAAAGAAGAGATTATTCCAAAGAAAATTTTTATGCGAGTGAAAAAAAAAAAAAAAAAAGGCAAAGATCATCGGGTAAAACAAAAAGATATTACAAAAAAAAAAACAGAGAGATGAAGGGGAAAATAAAAAATAAAAAAAAAACAGAAAAAGGCAGAGACCATCGGAAAAAAGAAAAAACTAAAAAAATAAAAAAAGAGATCATCGGAAAATATATATAAGAAAATGAAAATCGAAAAAAAAAAGTCAGAGATCATCGGAAAAAAAATGAAAAAAAAAAAAAAAAAAAAAATCATCGGACGGAACTGGTCAAGGAGAATGGCTTTGAAGGAGGGGTGGAAAAACTTACTCCGCCGCCCGAGAATTTCACTTGTTCCTTCTTTTTCTCAAAGCCATCGGATCTGCGGGCGATGTTGGCAAAATACTGGATAACCTTCTTCGTGTTCTCCGTTTTGCCCGCTCCTGACTCGCCACTAGTGAGGTGAGGCAAGGCAACAGGTGAGACAGGGGGAGGGAAAGTGGAGGAGGTGGACTGGCGGTTTGTCTTCACCTGAGGGGACTGGATCACTTGCCACTTCAGCATCACGTCTTGTTTGCATGGCTTTCAATGACCCTTGGACTTATGAAGGTGGACTGAATCTCCTTGGTTACTAGTCGTTTTTTTTTAAGTGACGGATCTGCGCCACTCTCATGCCTTGAATATCGGTTTGTGGTTGCATGAAATTCAATGAACCTTAGTTATGAGGTAGGAATGAGTCTCCTTGGTTACCAGTTTAATCGATCCTTCAGTCAGACTACACCTGATCATTGACTGAGCTGGAAGGGGCTAGGGATCTTCGTCAGGTGAGACCAAACTCGCTAGTAGTAGGGCAGGTGAGGATGGAGCTTTTGTCTTTAAGAAGCTCACTCTCTCCTCTGCCTTATCAATGTCTTACTGAGCCGATTTCACTGTCTTTCATTCGTATCCACACCACGTTGATGCCCACTATGATCAGTCAGGTGGTTAGACAGGTGATCTGTTGCCTGATAGGAGACTAGATCGAACCTTGGTTGGATCAGGGAATACTTTGATGAATTTAGCTGAAGCGAAATTAATCCCCAACATCCTGTAACATGTCATAAAAACACCCCCGCCAGAATCACCACACCAGTCCTGAACGAAACAGTCCTAGCGTGTATTCAGTATGGACGGTGGGTATTGGTGCCGAAGTGGTGACATGTAAGGGCACGTAGGGGGACATAAAAAAGATACTTATTGTTGGATTTTGAGCTCCCCAACGTAGTTCCATAGATGACACGAAGAAATACTCTGAACTCTAAATTTGGGGAGAAAGTAGGTTTTAATATGTGTGGAAACGAATGGCATAAACTGTGAAATTGGCCCTTAATCTTAACCAATCACACACACTTGGTAAAACTTTAGTAAACAGAAATGGGACAGTTTTCGCCACTGTGGTCCATCTGCTAACCATCCAGACATTTTAAATACAATGAGAAGTCTACATGTAATTATTTCTATGTTTGATTGAAGTTATTTAGACATCCACAGGGAGGTTCGTATGGTTTAGATGACCCGTACGAAAGACAGAAAGACGTAACTAGCAAAACGGAATAATTAACTACGTGCTTTGGTCTACTGGTTCACGTAACTCTCAAAACAAACTCACTTAACACTTGTTCTGTGCGATTTTTTCATCATTAGCATTACCAGGACATCCAGGTATTTCTAATTAGTCTTACGTATCACCTGGGTTAGTTCAGGTACCAATCACACACCTGGAAGATGTGTGTATAGGAAAGATATACCTTTCTCGACCAGTCTAATGTATATCCTCAGTTGAAAATATAAAAACGTTTCCAGACGTAAGTATAATTGTTACATTTAAAAACCCACATATCTGTAAGAATAAGGTACCAAAGGGAAGTACTTACGATGCTGGATGGGTGCGAGATGCGCCACAATAGCGAAATATATCACATCATTGCTTATTAAGAGTTCCCTGTCACACGTAACACAAAAATCAAGTTTAGTCATAAATCACAGTTATAAAAAAAAATGGGCATAACCTGGTACCCTAAAATCTGGGTGAAAAAAAAAAATAATACGTGTTAACAATGAAATAGAGGAGATATTTACAACAGTCAAAATTAACACCAACATCCATCAATTTAAATCAGCGGGGACTCAAAAATTCACGACCCCAAAAATGGATCTAGGAAAAGAGATGCATTTAATAAGAAGAGGAAATCTGGAATTGGTCTTATAAAATTCCATCTTAAAGAGAATCTGGAGTGAGTCCCATTTGTCTCCAGAAAATGAAATGGGTGGGTCTTGGAGGAAGGCCGCTGCGTGAGGGGAAGGTGGGTGCGTTTGGGGTGGGGGAGGTGTATCATGGGGGCTTGAGATGGGGTGGGGGAGGTGTATCAGGGGGGTTTGAGATGGGGTGGGGGGTTGAGAAGGGGGTGTGGGGTTTGGGGTAGGGGTGATATAGGGATCTTCACCTATTATATAACCAAGGGACAGATATTGGAGGTATAGGACTGAAATTTAACTAGTGCATAACTAATTTACAGATATAAAGTATGGATAAAATTTAATCTCTTGTAATTGACTGGCATGGAAGGGAATACAGTTAACTTTAACCTAATAACTGACTCTGATATAAGAAGTACAGGACTGAATTTTACCTGCTATCAATAACCAACATCGTAGGGATATACAGAGTTGATTTAATTAACACCTGACGAAGATATAGGTAGATATAGGCGAGAATTTCAACTCATATATACCTCGCTGGCTATGGAGAGGGACAGGGCTGAATTTCCTCTCTTCTAAAATTAACAAAAAGGGGTATGCATCTAAATTTCACCTATGATTGAAGAGATACTGATTTCAGAAATATAAACAGAGACTGATTTAGAAATTTTTAAGTAAGAGAGCTACCCTAGTGACTTGAGGACAATGACGTATTGAACCTAAAATGAGTGACACTTTTAAAATACGTTTGATTAACATTTAGAATTACTTAACAGACTTCAGTAAAAGGGAGTGTAACTTGACAGAACCTTAAGTGAGACAGTTAGCTAATAATCTGATGCTTCTGACACCTATGAACAATTTTACCTGTACTACGTCTAACAAAAAGCGATTATATATCTGTTGTGAGATTCCTCCTTTAATCATATACCAAACAAGAATGATTTTGATTCCAGAGATATTGATTTCACTGATCTAATAACTTCACGAATCTGGTTAAACATTAGCTCACGGATTTATGCATTTTAAGTACTGCCGTCAAGTTAAAAATGGTGGGGCAATAAACCAGACTGAATTAAGTTTATGTGAGGTATCTACACCACCGATTATCTTTGAGGCTACGGATTTAAGCGACGTAATAAACACCCATCTTAGATTTTTAACGCAGCTACATTTTTACTGAATTTACAATGGCATTTAAATTGAATTCCATTAATCATAAACGCAATAAATGAACTTCGATACTCTGATAATGCAGTAACTGAACTCTTTAATCTGATAACGCAATAAAGTAACCTCTTTTAATCAGATAACGTTTTATTTACTTTACTCTTGTCATTTCCATACAGTCTTACTCAATTTACGGGAGATTTTCTGCATTGTGAGGTCAACAACACAGAAGAGGGCAGTAAGGAGTAATAAGCAAAACAAATCGCCTAGGAAGAGGTATTAGGGAGCTTATTTATCTGACGAAAATATGGATCCTAGACTTCCTTTACCCACTGAGTGCTAAAGGCCTCTTTGAAGTCGACTTTGATCTCGAGGAAATGGCAAGGGAAGAAATGAGGTATTCTGGGATTGAAGGACTTATATCTTTTTTGTAACGTAATTTGATAGCTATGGTAAACGATCTCCAGGCTCTAGGTAACGCTGGAACCAGGTCAAGATACTTACGTGATCAACATAGACTGGTTCTCGTGGTCTGAAAGGCGAAGATGAAAATTTGATTAGGATTTCAAGCCATTAAGACACAGAACTTATATGATTCTTTAGTTTTTCGATTAAGTTCTTTAACAAGGAGACTCATTTTTCCACTAATTCTTGTCATATATACAGATTGTCAAGTATACCAAGAACTACGCCTCTGATACACACTGATGCGCCTCCCCAGGTTCATATGTTGCCAAGTGTACATCAGGAGTTATGGTACCAGTTTTTTTACCAACCCAGTGAATGTTAAGTCCCCTCTCTTTATATCTTGTCTGATTTTAGAATGAATGAATAACTCAAAATCTTACATAGCAGAGAAATGGTTAATCAGGGTGTGTGTGTGTGTGTGTGTGTGTGTGTGTGTGTGTGTGTGTGTGTGTGTGTGTGTGTGTGGGTGTGTGGGTGTGTACGCTGCCTTCCCTTTTATGGCGTTGTTGAGCTCGTGCCAGTGCCTGGGGGGGGGGGAGTGCCTGGGAAGGGGAGGCTAGGGGAGGGGAGAGTGCCTAGAGAAGCTGTAGGGGTGTTGGGGGGTCTAAGAGGGAGGGGGTTATCTAGGGTGGTGCCTGGGGGAGAATTTAGGAATGAGGTAAGTGCCTGATGGGGTGCCTGGTGGGGGTACCTAGGGGAGATTTAGGGTGGTGAGGGGGATGCCTGAGGGAGATATTAGAGGGTGAAAGAGGGGGCCTGAGGGAGATTACTGGGGTGAGAGAGGTGCCTGATGGAGGGTGCCAAGGGGAGACTTTGGGTGGTGAGGGAGGGAAGGGTGACGAGATGCCTGAGGGAGATTACTGGGGTGAGAGGGTGCCTGATGGAGGGTGCCTAGGGGAGATTTTGGGTGGTAAGGGAGGGAAGCCTGACGGGGAGTGCCTGGGGGAGATTACTGGGGTGAGAGGGTGCCTGATGTAAGGGATGGATGGGTGGGTGTTGCCAATACCACCCAAAATAACTCTATGACTGGTTCACCCATTTTCCCAAACCCACCCTATCCACTCCTGCCCTGACTCTGTCCTTACTCTGCCCTACAGCCCTTAGTGTCCATCCAGCCTTTACTCTGCCATCCGACCTTACTCTGTCATCTGCCCTTACTCTTTCCTCCATCCCTTAGCTTACTCTGTCTTTCAGCCCTTACTCCACATCTGCCCTTACCCTGCCTTCCATCCACTACTCTATCTTCCATCCCTTACTCTATGCTTCATCTGTATTTACTCTGTCCTACAGCCCTTATTCTGCCCTTCTATTGTTCCACCAACCAGTTCTGTTCCACCATGCCTTACTGTTCCACCAACCAGTACTGTTCCACCATGCCTTACTGTTCCACCAACCAGTATTGTTCCACCATGCCTTACTCTTCCACCAACCAATAATGTTCCATCATGCCTTACTGTTCCACCAACCAATACTGTTCCACCATGCCTTACTGTTCCACCAACCAATACTGTTCCACCATGCCTTACTGTTTCACCAACCTTACTCTTCCACCAACCTTTCTCTTCCACCAACTTTACTCTTCCACCAACCTTTCTCTTCCACCAACCTAACTCTTCCACCAACCTAACTCTTTCACCAACCTTACTCTTCCACCAACTTAACTCTTCCACCAACCTTACTCTTCCACCAACCTAACTCTTCCACCAACCTAACTCTTCCACCAACCTAACTCTTCCACCAACCTTACTCTTCCACCAACCTTTCTCTTCCACCAACCTTTCTCTTCCACCAACCTTACTCTTCCACCAACCTTACTCTTCCACCAACCTAACTCGTCCACCATCACCCTTCTAACTACACATTCTCACCCACTTGCTATCCATCTCTCTATTGCAATATTTTACCGGTATTCCAAATCGTACATATATATGCAACTGGTCAACTGTCTCTCCTTCAGTTTGTCTTTCCCTCTGCCTATGATCTCCAGTCTTTTAAACGCAGTGTGTCCAGGTATCTCAGACTGAACTGATCTTGAATCTGGTTTCCTGTTTTTTCGTTCGATTTTCTTTGCATGGAGTATTTTTGCATGCCCTCAGTCTTGGATTCTGTCTTTCCTGCTTTAAAAAAAAATAAATCGCTAAGGGAAAGGTGGTACGACTTATCTCGAACTACTTAAAACGACCCTAGGCAGGAGAGTTTGTTATTCTGATCTCGTATGGTTATAAGTGTGAATCAAGTGTCAGTGTAGTGGTAAGTGAAGATCAAGGAAATCACACTCATTTCCATTTAGTTTTGACCAATACACTTGTTACTAAATTTCACTTTTATTTCTTTTTGTGCGAGGAAGAAGGAACCAAAGGCTGAGCCCGCAAAACTTTACTGAGAAGTTTTGCATACTAGTTTGCATACTGATATTAAGCTCATATTTAGGGATAAGGAAGCGTTAATGTATCAACAAAAATCAGTATTGCTTGTCATGCTGAAAGGAAATTGAGTGTGTGTAGGAAAGAGAGTTTGTTAACTTACTCTGCAGCATGTCCATGTAGGCACCGTCGGAGATAGCGAAGATGTGGGGTGGCACTTCATTACGCCTCTTGCCCTGGTAGATCTTCACGACGCGGTTGGTGTAGATGGGGTAGCGCTTGTAGGGGTTGATGGCGACGCAGAACAGGCCGGAGTAGGTGTAGATGAGCTTGCACACGTAGCGAGACTTGAGGTTGTACAGGACGGAAGCATCGTTAAGGTAGGTCAAGTTGGACATGTCCTCGCATTTCTCGAACTTGGGGGGGTTGACCTGGCACACCAAATCCTTCTTGAAGTTCTTGGTGTCGCCGCCGGGGACTCCTACGGTCACCAGGTCGCCCTTGGTGCCCTGGATCTCGCCGAGGACGTAGCCTTCCTTCTCGTCGGGCACCCAGCAGGCCTTCTTGGCATCGTAGGGCTTGGTCTGATCGATACGCTTCTGTTCCAGGGACACATACAGGAACTCGGTGGGGTCGGGGTCGGGGCCGGTGCTCTTCAGGACGACGTGGCCAGGCATGTTTGTGGTTGCGGTTGGCGACGCTTACCAGCAATCCAAATCGTCAGACACACAAATTGGCAGAACAGCCCTGGAACTTTCCTGCAACACAAGAGAAAAGAGAATGAATCCAGAGTTTTTTATGCTACTTTCATGGCTTTAATGTAGAGTTTCTTGAGTTATTTATATAGTTTACTAGTCTTCTTCTAAGCATATTATCTCTACCCAGCACGTCCAACCAGAGACCATTTTCTGCATGATCCGTTTCTCCCAAGTTTATTTATCTTTCCAAGGAAGAAGGAACCAAAGGCCAGGAGCCCGCAAATCGTTCCCTCCAAGAAAAAAAAAATTATAACAGAGAGGCAAATTCAAGATCCGTACACGTCGAGGTTGTTGCGCCTGGGATGTTGTTGGTAAAGTATTTGGGGTACCGTCCTTCGCCTACCGTCATTTAGTTACAAAGTTCATAATCAACTTTAGAGTTCCCCCAATAATTTGCCCTTAAAAATGCCCTACAAAGCTCTACATATATGGCGATGGGCATGGAAAGGGAAACTCATCATTACCATCGTCACCTTGGTTACCTCTTTTCCATCCAAATATGGGGTGAGCAAACAGTCGGGAAAAAAAGGAGAGAGGAAGTACGAAAGCGGGAGAATCATCAGCAGCATGCCCTGTGAAATGGGCCACACAGTCACTCACACCTCATTCAAGCCCCTGGAATCCTGAGCCGGCCTAACAAACACGTATTTGGTATTTTTCTTAACTGATTTGCTTCACATACACCTGCCATATAGAATTACTCAGTCGATTTTCATAATAAAAAGGGGGTACCAAACTCTTCTCATGCGTTCCTCCTTACAGATATTATCAAGCCATCTAGATCCATTGTTAGGTTCCTTGCCTCATCAACGTCCATATCTCGCTCTCTCACATACTCATTTACCACATCTATCCACCTTCACTTTGCCCTACCTCACCTCCTTCACCTTCAGACTCACTCACATATACCCTTTTCACCTCCCTGTTTATATCCAACCTTTCCACATTTCCACACCTTAGCACAAACTCGTCACACACACCCACACACCCACACAGGCTCCTCGCTAACCCCATTTCCACTGCTCTTATTCTTGACTTTTCGCCCTCATGCCACATCAAAGTCTCACCCCTATACGTTAATGTTACACTAACTCACTTCCAAACAATCCATTTACAGATATTATTCCCAGACCTGTTTCACACCTAATCTTTCATTGCACCATCCATTTTTCCTTCCCCGTATTAGTCTACTTTCCACTTCCTTTGCACATGTATGTTTCGTGCACCAAGTACCTAGACTCCACCATCAATTCAAGCCTCTCTCCACTCACCATATCTCACTGTCACCCACCTCCTCCCTCATGAACCATCACTTTACTCTTACTACATTTCGAAACACTATCCCCACAGACATTCAGCAGACTCAGCACCAATCTGCTTAGCACCATCAAGCGTATACATCACATCTGAAGCACACCGTCCTTCTCAATTATCCCCTGTCTCTACAACACGAGTTTCAACCTCTCACAATCCCTCCACATCGGTAATTATATCCTAAGCTTAAATAAAACTGGAGATAGAACAAATTAAAGACGTCATCGTACTGAATGGGTTACTACACTGGACTATGGAAGCCTAGCCCAGGGCCCCTACAGCTAGCAAAAACGTAAATTAACCACGAAGTATTTAACAACATATAGATAGTGAGCCGGGGTGTGGAATCGCAAGCTCGCCTACCGTCACTTCCCTGTCGTAACTCTGAGCAGGCTATGATCGGAGTGGGTGGGGTTAGGATCAAGAGAATCCATTGCTGTGGCATAATTCGTAATGTATCCTCCGTCAGACAGGTGCGTAACCATCTCCTACAAGTGAATTA
>NC_137059.1:1575000-1577500 GCF_032717465.1 Coenobita brevimanus
CCCAAGTCTCCATGTGCCGTTTCTGTGATGTCTCCAATCTAACTGGGTCCACAAATGCCTCCAAGCAAAATTCCATTCATGTATCTTGAAACCATGATCGTATCTCTCCAGGTAGGGCTTGGGGGTCAGGAGTTGTGCTCTCTCCCCTACACTCCCAAGCAAGTTTTAGTCATTCCAGTTATTCACGTTCGCTTTTTTCTACCGCCATGCAAATTTTCGCTTTCATATCTTCAAAATACAATTGACTCCATGTGCTGTCCGCTTGATGTTCGCGACCTCATTCAGGGCAATAACAGTACCCAAGCAACCATCCAACACTGTAGCTAATATATGTTGATATCGTAGTGAACAGACAAACAGACAGGCAGTATGAATTGTTATGCAGATTTCTAACAAGATATGCTAATCATGAGTCAAACAACGTATGTCATTTGTTACTTTTTTGCAATTGATATCTTGCAGGATCAAATTTGAGGGAAGGTGTTTTTTGGAGTGAGGGACATCACTTCTTGCGGCAAAAATCCACAGACACTTAGCACCATCTAGGAAATTTAAGCAAAGGTAATCTCAGGATCTCAGGAAAAGTGTGTCAAACTTCAAAGAGTAATTTAGGGGCTAATTCTGAGTAATAAACACTAGATCAGTCGTTACGGAGCTACTGTTACTGATGAATTAATGGCAGACAATGTTTCCCCTTACATATCACACTCGGACGGTCATCAGTCAGCGTAGTTCCTTATCAGCTGTGAATTATACCTTTGTTGATCTTGAAATTAGCCCCCCAGATAATACCTCTTCGTATTTGGCATAATTTTGCTGAGGTAACCTGTACATAAACGCACACAGATGACACATATCATCCCGACCAAAAAGGGAAAACAAAGGAATATTCTGGTCGGCGTGAGAGACATCAAGGGAGACAAAGCGAGATCAACCCATGTTCTCGTCAGCCTGGGAGACTTTCTGACACCTCTTCCCTTGTGATATATGTGTGTAAATCCCCCGTTATACAGCCATCCCTCAACTCCCTCCCTATCCCCCGAAAGGAGGATGGCGGACCGCAGGGAAAAGGCAACTTAAACCTACATTTCACCGGGTTCACGTCTCAAATGAACCTGGAAACACAGCAAAAAAAAATATTCTCTTATGTATCAATCATCTCTTTTCACCATCGACATCAGAATACCAAGTACCAAAAACTAGTCATGAAGAAGTGCTGACGAGCATTATAAGCTGACGAAAATAAGGTTCCAGGACTACATGGCGTGGGAGATTTCGTGACAACTTTTTCTTGGTGATTTATTATGCGTGCTACACCTCAGTTTTGATTTTCGTGTATGTGTGTCTCGTATCAGGATTGTTTGTTTCAGGAACGTACAAGTGGATGCAAGATGTACAAGGCAAGATAAATCGCCAGTAAAGAGGCGTTCCGAAATCTCCACGGACTCGAACTAGGGCACGTTCAAGAGACAGGACGAGACACAGACACAAGGAGATAAATCCAGGGAGGAGGCTGGGGAGCTGAATGACACAGAGCACCGTCACAGCAGCTCCGTCTCTCCGGCAAGTTAGACAGACGAAAAACACACACATAGAGCCAAATAATATCCAGGAAGTTAGACAGGAGGCCGAATATTACAGAGCACCGTCACAGCAGCTCCGTCACTCCGGCAAGTTAGACAGGACGAAAAACACACACACACAGAGCCGAATTATGTCCAGGGAACAGGAGACAGCCGATTAGCACAGCAGCTCCGTCACAGCAGCTCCATCACTTCGGCAGACTGGACAGGACGAAAAACACACAGAGCCGATTAATGAGTGTCCAAGGAGTGAGGGTAAGGGATGCCGAACACCACAGAGCACCGTCACAGCAGCTCCGTCACGGTAAAAATCACAGCACACACGCCACACAGCACCACACACCGTCGTCAGCCTCACCCACAGATCGAAAGCTGTTCTGTTCAGAGATGCAGCCGGTCTCTGCTTAAGTACCCCTTGCAATATGATCCGCCGGCAGACAGGTATTCGAGGTAAGACGCATGTGCTTATTGGTGGAGGCGTCTTTGCTTTCGCGCCCTTACTCATCCGGGCGACCAATCACGTGGACGTTTTCAAAGCCCCTTCTAGACGTCGTCTCTTTGGCCTGGCGAAACTAGTCCACCTTACCTTGGCGTTCATTGGTTGCTGGATCTCGCTTTCACTCTCCTGCGTCATCGGGGAAACCAATTATGTCGAAGTTCTCAAAGAAGGTCCAGCACACTGTTCATTTAAGCTGGTGAAGCTCGTCCCTCTCACTTCCCCGCTTATTGGTGGATGGATCTTGCCCACACACCATCACTCCATCCTGCAGCCAACCACGCCGACGCTCTCAAAGTAGGTCCTATGGGGTATCTTCTTTGCCCGGCACCGCGGCCCCCCTTCCCCTCTGCCTTTTTAGGGTGCTATTGACGGGACTGGAGCCAAGAATGCCGCCAGAAGGAAGACCAACTACGGACCT
>NC_137059.1:1582500-1590000 GCF_032717465.1 Coenobita brevimanus
TAGATGGGGTTGAAGGATGTGGGTGATAGATGAGGTGGGTGAAGGATAGATAGGGGTGGGGTTGATGAGGGAGTAAGGAGTAGGAAAGATGAAGAAGGTTAGGGTTGGGGGTTGAAAGTTGGGGTTGGCTGAGAAGTTGGTAGGAGTGGGGTTGATGGGAGAGTAAGAACAGATGAAGGAAGTTGAGGATGGGGTCTGAAAGCTGGGGTTTGGTGAGAGGTAGGTACGAGCGAGGTTGATACTGGAGTGAAGAATAGGAAGGACGAAGGAGGTTGTGGTTACAGCTGAAAGTTGTGATTGGCTAGGAGGTTGGCGATTTGGCTAGGGGATAGAGGGAGGTTGGAGGAGGTGAGGGGAAGGGATAGGGTGCTAGATGGTATATGGTTGGGTGATGGGAACTGGGGAGGCTGGTGGAGGTAGGGAGTAGGGGAAGAAGGGTATAGGGAGAAGGAGTATGGTGCTAGAGGGGATGTTCTTGGGTGGGGGGTATGGGAAGTAGGCAGGGAAGGGGGGTAGGGGATAGAAGTATAGAAGGGGGAAAGGGTATGGTGGTAGAGGAGGTGTTTTTTGGGGGGTAGGGTGTAGGGGAAGTAGGAAGGGATGGAGGGTAGGAGGGAGGAAGGTAAAAGGGGAAGGTAGAGGGGGTGTTCTTAAGTGGGGGTAGGGGGTGTAGGGGTGACTGTAGGGTGCCGGAAGAGTGCCATATATACAGGCAGTGACGTGACACCATCAGGCACTGTGACCCACTTGGCACCACCCCTTCCACTCTCACTGCATCCATTGTGACACCTTTTTGGAGTGTCACTGGAAGGTCCCATGCACGTTTTCTTATGGTACTCTTAACTCCTCTCCTTTTCTAGTCCCTCCTCCAAAGAAAAACAGAGCCCCAGATAGTCTTCCATTCATACATTACTCCTTCTCTCCTCATCTTGTCCCTCCTCCAAAAAAAAAAAAAAGGGTCCCTGATACTCTTCCTTTCGTTCCTAGAGTTTGTGTTGGAGGAAAGAATAAGAGATACGGGAAGACTCAATATTCTCCCTTTCCTCTCCTTCCTAGAAAAGCAGATCATAATTGCAGTACTCCTTTTACTTTAACTTGGCCTAAAATTGCCATCTCTCCATCTTGACTCCTGATTTGCAACACCAGAGTGACACCAGAATATGGTCTTAGTCACGAAGAAGTGCCATGGAAAGGGTGTTGAGCCGTAGCATTGTCTTTTTCTGGCTCTGGGTCAAGTGAAATAAGCCGCGAAAAGACGAAAATCTGGGCCAAGTTAGAGTAAAAAGAGTATAGAGTATTAACAGTGAGTTTATACACCTTCTCATCCTCGTGGCTGTAAAATTAGAAGGGGTATGTGTTGTGGTGTGTGTTGTGTTCTTTAAATTCGATGATTTCACTAAAATAGGCTCAGCATTGTCAACCAAAGTAGGGTTCAGGAGTGTTTTTAAGACTCTAGAAGCTATCGACGTGAAGCTAGATCAGGTAAGCGTTGTGTGGGTGATTTACTAGTGGCGAATTGGAGAGGATGGAGAGGACGAAGAATGAGAGTGAGAGACTGACGAGGAGAGTGTATGTGAGTGAGGTGGAGGCGGGGAGAGGGAGGGGGACGCCAAAGATGAGATGGAGGGATGAGGTATATGAGAGAGGGGGGTGTGAGCTGGGCGCACGGCAGTGAAATGGCTGGGGACAGGGCGACATGGAGGCGATTTGTTTGTGGCCACTGGTAACGTTATGGAGAGATATGGATCTTACTAAGAATTTTATTGTACTTTACTAATAATGCAAATATTACTCTTTCACGCACTCGTCAGTACTACCGCTATAGGTGACTTGTTGAAGCAAAATTATGACTGGGTGAAGGTTATGATGCTCAGGGCCTTTTAGATTGCAGTGACTGGATCTCTCTCTCTCTCTCTCTCTCTCTCTCTCTCTCTCTCAAGCCAGCCGTCTTGTCACCCTTCACGCGCTAAAAACCACTGTCCATCCCTCACAGACACACCATCACTCACGTAGCGCCTGACTGCGAATTACGCGGCGCAGTCTGTGTACTCTAGGTATCCCAAGCACGCTGAACTGACGCCTGGCTGAGAGAGAGAGAGAGAGAGAGAGAGAGAGAGAGAGAGAGAGAGAGAGAGAGTGGCTTTGAAGTATTCTGTCATTTTTATAGTTCACTGCTCCTCATCTCTCTCTCTCTCTCTCTCTCTCTCTCTCTCTCTCTCTAGGCAACAAGAATTAAGGGTACATTGTCAGGGTGAAGAGGTTAAGTACTTATTGACCTCAAAGATTTTTCGTCCAATTACCTATGACCTTTGACCTCTTCCGGGCCCCAAATTGACCACCTGTTCGTCTTATAGTCCTCAACCATCGTGCCAAATTTGGTGCAATGGTAGTTGTGTTAGTAATAGTAGTCGTGTTAATAATAGTAGTTGTAGTGTTAGTAGTAGTGTTAGTAATAGTTGTAGTGTTAGTAATAGTAGTGGTCTTAGTAATAGTAGTAGTGTTAGTAATATTAGTAGTGTCAGCAATAGTAGTAGTCTTAGTAATAGTAGTAGTCTTAGTAATAGTAGTAGTCTTAGTAATAGTAGTAGTGTTTGTAATAGTAGTAATGTTAGCAATACTTATAACGGTAGCACTGATGTTAAGTGTCCATAATAATAAATCGCTAAGGAAGAGGTGTTACGGTACGAAATCTCCAATGAAACTTGTGTGTAGGCTGCAGCACTTATCTCCATTATCTCCAAAAGCGTCCAGACCAGGAAATATGCGAAAGTGACACATTCTTGCCTTGGAATTGAGAAGAATATAAAGATGAATATTTGTGTGAGAGCCAAGAGTAATGGAATGGCTGGTGAGAGGCGTGAGTTGGGGTAGGATGGAATGTGTGTGTGTGTGTGTGTGTGTGTGTGTGTGTGTGTGTGGGTGTGGGTGTGGGTGTGTGGGTGAGAGAGAGAGAGAGAGAGAGAGAGAGAGAGAGAGAGAGAGGGGAGTGGTAAAAGAAAATATGGTGGAGATACAAGGAAAAGATTGAAAAAAGAAAGGGAGAGGGGTAAGAGAGAGGTCATGGAGGAGGTAAGTAAAGGGGAGATAAAGTAGGGAAAAGAGGAGAGAGAGAGAGAGAGAGAGAGAAGGAGAGAGAGAGAGAGAGAGAGAAATCATAAGCATTGTTATCATTTTCTGTCACTCGTAATTCTGTCTCGTACAATGGCATATTTTTGATGTGTTGAGAGAGAGAGAGGGAGAGAGAGAGAGAGTGGTAGTAGTAGTAGTAGTAGTAGTAGTATGAGTAGTAATAGTAGCAGTAGAGTGATGGAAGAGAGAAAAATGATGCGCCAGAAATATAAATAAACAGAAAAGAATGTAAGGAATATATAACAATAATGCACGTAATAAAATCTAAACCCCAGAGTAATACAGATAATAAAAATGCACAATAATACAGTAATAAAGTAGCAGCAAGAATGAATAATGAGTAAGGAAGGAAGTAATAAAGGTAGGAAGTACTGAACGAAGGAAGTAAATCTTGGTAATTATATTTGAAGGTCGCAAGTAGCCATTACGAAGATGTTCACTCACCCCTTCTGCCTGAGGACCTTCTACTTTATTTTACTACCTTCAGACGGTTTTATTAAGCGTGAGACATAAACACCTATTTCCAAAGTCTCCTCAGCTGAATAAAATCGTCTGAAGATACCGCGATTGATCTCTAGTTCTTTCATCTTAACTTGGCCCAGATTTTCACCCTTTTGCAGTTTATGTAGCTCAGTGGCAGAAGATAGTAAGGGATGAGGCAATATGAGGGGTGGTGTAGGGTGAGGGTGAGGTAGGGTGAGGGTGAGGCAGGGTGAGGGGTGAGGCAGGATGGGGGGGTGAAGCAGGTAGGGGAGGCAGTGAAAATAATTAACAGGGTGTTGCAGGGAGCAGGGTAGGGTAGAGTGAGTAGTGAGATGTGTACAAGGTGATGAAGGGTGAGACAGGGTGATGGAGAAGTGTGTATAGTAGAAAAATCAAGTGTGAAATTGTATAAGAGGAAGGGTGAAATACAGAAGTAAGGATGAAAAAGGGTGTCGGGTAGGGAAGGGTGAATGGTGACATACTTTGAAGGGTGAAACAGTGTGAAATAGGGTGAGAGGGATGGTAGTATAGACTGAATGGTTGAATTTGGCAGAATGAGGAGTCTGAGAAGGCAGGATGAGGCAGGGCAGAGGGAAGGGTGAGGCAGGTGAAGGGTTAGACAGGATGTAGGGTGAAAAGTAGGGCAGGGTGAAGCTTGACAGGGTGTAGTGTGAGGCAGGATGGGGAGTGAGACAAGAAATGGACGAGGATAAAGCTTGGTAGGGTGAAGAATAGGGTGAAGAGTGAGGAAGGGCAGGGAGAAGGGTGAGGAGGGACAGGGTGAAGTAGGGTAAGGCAGGGTGAAGGGTGAGGAAGGGCAGGGTGAAGTTAGGTGAGGCAGGGTAAGGCAGGAGTGAGGAAGCATGGCAGTGATATATATAGAGAGGTGGGAGACTGGCACCACTTCAAACCATACATACACCCTACACCCACAGGCCAAGCACAGGCAGGCAGGCAGGCAGGCACGGGGTCAGGCAATCAGGCACGTACACTACCCCAGCGCAGCCATATATAACCTTAATTCGATACTGTACAATCACATGCAAAAATTCGCACCCCCTGTCAGCACAGTGTCTTGCATGCTTCTCATTTAATCTTCAAGGCCAGAGTACCCTTCCTTCATATATTTTTTTCCCATCCATATTCCTCATTACCCCCGTGCGTCAGTGTCCTTCCTCCTCATGTATGCTATTTTGCTGTGTTCTTGATACTGCTGTCTCAAGAGAATTTCATGTAAAGCCGTCTATCATCACAGCTGGCAAGGAAGTGACGACGAGCTTTTTACTGAGGAAATTATATATAAAATTCTCTTCTTCCAAGCCTCTATATGCTCCCTTGCACGGTGTACTGAACTTACCCCAAACATCCTCTTTCTATTTAGATTTTACCAACACGCCCCAACCCCCAACTCAGTACTTGCGGTAATCAATTTAGTTCTGCAATTGTATTTATGGATATTAAACAAACCTAACCTAACCTAACCCATCCTATAACCGAGGAAGCAACAGCCTTCGGTCCTAACTTTGGTATCCTTTATTTCTGTCCTTAGTAAAGAAGGGAAAATAAAAGTGTGTGTCTTTCATGTTTAGGATAAGTCATGTTAGATTTGGCTTCTTTAAGATCCATAAATACCAACAACAATACATTTAATAATCCTTTTCACTTCACCTTACTCCCTCACAGATCCAGACTTCACTGTTCTGCCTTGTTGTGTGTGTGTGTGTGTGTGTGTGTGTGTGTGTGTGTGTGTGTGTGTGTGTGTGTGTGTGTGTGTGTGTGTGTGTGTGTGTGTGTGTGTGTGTGTGTGTGTGTGTGTGTTGAACCTGCCCAAGACTTTTACCTTTTCGAGTGTAATTATACCTGACTAACATAACCTCAACCCTCACCTCACAACATTTCAGTGTGTGTGTGTGTGTGTGTGTGTGTGTGTGTGTGTGTGTGTGAGAGAGTAAAGCTGCGCGTTTGAGTGATGAATATGAGTGTGGGAGGGGTGATGAGTGGGGGCAGGGAAGGGTGTAAGGAGCATAGAGTTTGGCACTGGGCGAGGTGTAGAGAAGGGGAAGGGGCAGGATAGGAAGAGGGGGAGGAAAGCTGTAGGTTAGGGGGAGGAGGTGGGAAGAGGAAGGAAAGGACTAGGACAGAGGGAGGGAGAGAAAGGAAAGAGCAGGGTATAGAGGGAGGTATGAGAGATGTTTAGAGGGCAAGATAGGGGACGAGAGGGACCAGGGAGAGTAAGGGAGGGGAGGGGAGAGGAGGGGGACTCAGGGAGGGGATAGGAGAGGGTGTGGACTCATCACCACCCCACCTGCCACACTCACTCACATTCAATCACCCGGCATAGGAAAGTAAACATTTAGATCAACAAACACGACTCTCAGCTACCTCATTTTTGGTCCAATAACCTCTCTACCTTAAAAAAAATCAAGGTTTCCGCGTCTATCTTTGGCGATGGCGTATGTTTTTTCATTATAGTTTAATTATTCTTTATACCTTCAGACAAATTTTAGCTTATGAGCAACTCTACAAGGGGCGCAGTCAGTCAGCCACCTCCTAAGGATTTTTACACATAAGATGCCTTTACTATATCGATGCCCCGTATGGTCCCGCATCGTTCTAGTATTCCTCTATGTGTTTTCAGGCTATGATAGAGATTTTCGAGCACAAGACGTTTGATTTAGCCTTCATTAACCCCTTCACTAAATCAGATTATCCCTAAGTTGAGTATAATCGTCTGGATATAGTAAGAAAAAAGCAATATGTCCTTTGATTGAGGGGGGTTAAACCAGTAACCTTATCTACTTAAAGAAAATAGAAATGATTAAAAAAAAAAAAAAGTGTTGGAGAGGGAAGCCTTCATGTGGTGGCACCGATTTAGCCAGGCAACTTAACTTCCTGCTTATACGAACGTCCATCAAGTACTCCCCTATCTCTCGAAAGGAGGAAGGTGGACTGTAGAAGACGCGTAGCCTGTGTTTGCATTGGGAAGTGCGACTTGAACTATTTTTAAGTGACTATCTTTACCACAGTTGAAAAGATATTCGCTGTCATTTAGGTAGGAAAGAAAAATATAGAAGACAGGACACATGTTGGCAGAGGATTATTGATACTAACTTTTGCTTCTTGCTGTACCTGGACTGGGTGGTAAGGGGTGGGGCTGCAGGAGAGAGAAGGTAAACATTGTGACGTCACTTCCTGCGTCTTGCGTAAACCTCCATCGGCGCCAGAAAAAGTAGTTCCTCTTGATAATCAATTTCTTTGGCGTAATGTGTAACGATTTCTCTCTCTCTCTCTCTCTCTCTCTCTCTCTCTCTCTCTCTCTCTCTCTCTCTCAGCATGCATTTCTGCCTGTGTGTTTGTGCATGTGTATGTGCATATGTGTGAATTTTTGTGCATATGTGGGTATGATTATGTGTCTGTATGCGCGGGTGTGTATGATGTGTATGTGTATGTATGTGTGTGTGTGTGTGTGTGTGTAATTGGCCTAATGTCGCAGTGAGTGTCAAGCGTCGGGAATCCCAAGACAGCAGTGCCAAAATTACAAGCACACTCATACCTCCTCAAGCATCACTTCCAACTCCCGCCATGCCACATAACACTTTCAGTATGGCGATGCGTCTTGGTTTATTCTCTCTCTCTCTCTCTCTCTCTCTCTCTCTCTCTCTCTCTCTCTCTCTCTCTCTCTCTCTCTCTCTCAAATTTCAAGCCTGCTCATAGCTCCTCATGCATCATCACTCCTTCTATCATGTGCTCAATCTTTTCATTATTGTGACCCCTTGCTCTGCTCAGGAAGTGTGTGTGTGTGTGTGTGTGTGTGTGTGTGTGTGTGTGTGTGTGTGTGTGTGTGTGTGTGTGTGTCTGGCTCTAACGGGGGTACACATACCGCTGTTA
>NC_137059.1:1595000-1645000 GCF_032717465.1 Coenobita brevimanus
AGTGATTCCAAGACTACTTACATTTTTTGAGAGGTGCGTTTGTCCCACGGGTGTATTGCTGCATCTGGCCTGTTTGTTTTTTCATGTATTTATGCCAGCTTCTTCGATATTTAAAAGACGTAGGTAAAAATACAAAAGAATTCTTAAAGTGTATCTAGGCCTTGTATCTCCTGACTGGTTTAAGGTTAGGAATGCTCCCTAACACCTTTTCCTGTGCAGTTTATATTATTGCACCTTGGTATCCTCTACTGTCTTATTCAAATCATTCTAATATCACCATACTCTTCACAAATAACGTACAAAGCTAAAATAACCAGCCGAACCCAAACATAAATCGCCAAGGAAGAGGTGCTA
The DNA here is from genome assembly GCF_032717465.1 of Coenobita brevimanus. Taxonomy (NCBI): domain Eukaryota; kingdom Metazoa; phylum Arthropoda; class Malacostraca; order Decapoda; family Coenobitidae; genus Coenobita; species Coenobita brevimanus. The sequence goes on from NC_137059.1 coordinate 1,595,355, forward strand.
GGTGTGTGCGGGATGCTGACTTATTTTACGAACCTCTTAGCTGTCTCACTGCTGTTCCACTGTCAACAAATATACCGATACAAAGGCACTGGCCGTATTCTCGTCGGTTAAGGAAGCCCCCTAACACCTACTCCCAAGCGATTTAGTTTGCTAGTTACCCCTTACTGTCCTAGTCTGTTATATAATTCCTTCTAAGACTGCTTATCACACCTTACTGTCCTATTCTGTGTTATATAAATCCTTCTGACATTATTATTACACATTACTATCGTGTTCTCTGTTATATAAATCCTTCTGACATTGCTGTACTCTGCATAAAAGACGTACAAAACTATTTTACCCAGCTGTAGCCAGAAAATAAATCGCTGAGGAAGAGGTGTTAGAGTGCCTCTTTTGACAGTGTTACGAGCACTCAACATTGTCACAAACCAAACAGCGGTAAATACTTTTCACTTACCTTGGCCTAAAATTGCCATCTTTCCATCTTGAATATTGAGCTGTAGAAGGAGAGAATCAATAGAATAAGGTGCTAGTCACGAAGAAGTGCAAAGGGAAACCATGTGAAGTCGTAACATCATCTTTTTTTGCCACTCGCCTGCGTGAAATGTCAAAAATCTGGGCCAAGATGAGAAAAATACAGCAACACAATGACGTTACGTGTGTCAGCATTCTTACATGTGGTCAGGATGTCTTTGATCAAACAAGGCTTTACTTTTTTTTAACACTAACACGCATATACATTTTTCTTCCTAGCGTCTCTACAGAAAAGAATAATGAAGGTTACCTCTAGCCCCTCCAGGTAATAAAGTCTTCAAAGTAGCATAAATCGTCTTTACTCATTCAGCTTAGATAATTAACTAAAGGAGGTTTGATAAGGCCCTCACTAATTCATCAGTACTAGAGAGGTCCTTCCTGAGTCGCATAGAATCACCATCTCGGTAGCCAGAGTGAAAAATAGAATACATTGTCGTAAGGAAGTAAATATTTTGGTTTCTACATTCCTGACACTTTTACAGGTGATGAAGAGTGTCAAAAAAAAAAAAATACTAGGCAGGTAAGAAGCATGATGAGGTATGTGTGACCTGACAGCCTCCCTGATAAAAAAAGGTGTGCCAGGTGTTCCGTGCCGTTATCTGGGCGTTGGGGACCTAATTAGTTACGCAGGTAGCAGCAATTATACTACAGGTGACAGTGTGGAGGAGATGGTTAGGCATGTGAGGTAGGATTCTGGCGGCTTGAATGTTGTGTCGATGAGTGTCTGACCCATTTCACTATGCATGTTGGAGGGTATGATGGGTGTGGTGAGCCTTCCTGCTTGTCTATCCTTGTCTTTAACTGACAGTATTTTTGTTAGTTATGACCTTCTTTGTGCCAAACTGGATCAACAGGTTTTTTTCTGTTTCCTTTTCTTTGTATTCCTTTGTACTCCTTCTTGTACCCATCCCTCCTTCCCCCTCCCCTCCCCTGTCTCTCATTCCTCCGTCTTCCCTCTCCCCTCGCTTTCCCTCTCCTCCCCCTCTCTCTCTTCTCCTCTCCTCTCCTCTCCTTCCCTACTTCCCCCTCCCTCCACTCACACATTTCTCCCTGCTACCACTCTCGTACCGGTAAGACTGGCGGATTCATATCGTTCCCCCTAGCCCTTGTTCACCTAGTGGTACAATTAGGGACCTGGATGTAACGGTGACTGTTGTGGATCAAGTTCTAGGAGAAGGTTAGGTCTTGGAAAATTTGATTGTCTGCTGAATGGCCTTCGTGCGGTACATAGGCACAAATTCTAAGTCTTTCTTCAACTACGCTCCCTACACTCTCTCTCTCTCTCTCTCTCTCTCTCTCTCTCTCTCTCTCTCTCTCTCTCTCTCGTGTTCTTAAACTCTATAATTAGAAAAAAGAAACAGTAAATATCTAGACTAAATCATACAGAAATAGTTGTAAAGTCTGTGTGGTCTACGTAACTCTCTTTCTCTCACCCCAACACCCATACACCCTGCCCTACACCCAGCCCTACACCCAGCCCTACACCCAGCCCTACACCCAGCCCTACACCCAGCCCTACACTCATCCCCAACACCGTGCCCTACGCCTCCCCTACACCCCTAGAAGCACGCAGGCGACCATGCAACTTAAATATAACCACCCTTCCCCCTCTCTCTTGATAGGGCCCCCCTCGCACACTCCTCACACCTCCCTAAATACACCTACACCCCTTCTACACCCTCCCTACACCCAGTCCTCTCTGTATTCCCTTTCCTAACCTAACCTAATCTAATTTCATCTAGCCTAACCTAACCTCTCTTAACAGTGCATCCTTTCGACACCTTCCCTCCTCTCGCCACACCTCCCTAAATACACACGCACTCCATCTATTCCCTCCTTACGCCTTCCTACACTCCCTCTCACTATCTCCTTCCTAATTCTATCCTAACCTTACCCACCTCACCCTAACCTTACCTTCTCTTTCTCCTGATACTGCCACCCCTCGACACCCCTCCCCACCAAACCTCCCTAATCACACTTGCTCCTCATACCTACTTCCTTCATTCTTTCACCCTTCTCTTCATCCTGTCTTTTCCCTCTCTCCCTTTCATTTACCCCTCCTCTCTCTCTCTCTCTCTTTCTCTCTCGATACTGATAATGACGATGGTGATAATTATTTTTTAACTGAATGGCCACGAGAAATACAAAAAGATGGATGATGGGAACGAAGACTTAGCTAGCTTCCCAAACCTACAAAATTCAAACCTTCAAAATATATGGAAAAAAAAAAAAAAGATTGTGATTTAAGGAGCAAATTGAAATATATATGTGTTTGCATTCTACTTGAGAGCATTATTATTTTTTTATCAATGGGAAAGAAATGCGCCTTTTTATGGGTTTCGAGAAGTGAGAGACTGACGAGGAGAGTGTATGTGAGTGAGGTGGAGGGGGAGAGAGGGAGGGAGAGGCCGAGGATGAGATGTAGGGATGGAGTGGAGGGGTATATGAGGGAGCGGGGCGTGAGTTGGGAGCGAAAAGGTCGGGGACAGGGCGACGTGGAGGCGATTTGTTTGTAGCCACCCCGTATGGGATTTAGGCGTCTGGCAATAGATAGATAGAAAATACGAGGCGGAAATTTGGACCTAGTCTGCACCTTGGCGAACCCAGTTTTAATAAGTCCCCCCTACAAATGAAGAGCTTGGGGCAGTGAGAGAATATATGCTGGGATAGGGACCCGCTCATCACCGTATTTGGGTCCCAGTAGAGGGAGAGATTGAGAGAGTGAGAGAGTGTGAGAGAGGGGGGTAGCATGAAACACAGACACTACCCATACAGACGCCAAAAGCCCTCAATATCAACTATAACGTAAGCAAGACACGAATTTATAAGTATGGGGATTTGGCCAAGTTACCCCTCCAAACGGGTCTATATATGAGTGAAAATGGAGGGTTTAATTATAGAGTGACAAAGAATTGCTTATAGGGGTGCAGTGGGGTGAAAGAGAGAGAGGGGGCATTGGTAGTTGTCATGTGGGTGAGAGAGAGAGAGAGAGAGTGGAGGAGGGTGTGTGTGTGTGTGTGTGTGTGTGTGTGTGAGAGAGAGAGAGAGAGAGAGAAAGAGAGAAAATGTCCTCCCCTACCAACTCTCAATCTCACTCCCCCTGTCCCTTTCATCTCCTTTTGCCTTTCACCCCTACATTTGCTCTCTCTCCTCCCTTCCCCCCATCTCCCACCTCTCTCCCTCTTCTCCCCTTGCTCCCTCACCCCCTACCATCCATCACACTCCCCTCTACTCCCCTCACAGCCCTCTAAACCTCTCCCCTCTACTCTCTTTCTCGTACACTCCCTTTCCCCCCTCACATACTCTCTACCTCTTCATGTCCTCCCTTCTACCCATGGCTCCTTCCACTCCCCTTCTTCTTCCCTCATTCGTCTCTCCCCTCACCCTCTACCTCCCTTCTCACTCCCCCCCTTCTCCCCTCACACCCCTCGTTTCCCCTCGCCACCACTCTGAAAATACCAATCATAAATATCCCATATACTTACTCTATTTATTACCACAGCCCTCATCGTTACTGCCAACTTTCTCACCTACCCTCTGACTCCATAGTAGGTCTGTCTATCTGTCTATCTATCCTGTGTATCTCTCTGCCTGTCTATCTATCTATCTATCTATATCTCTCTCTTGCTTACCGCCACATTTTGTTCGGCGTATGGCTTCGACGAAAGGATTTCATCATCATCATCCAAAGACACACACACACACACACACACACACACACACACACACACACACACACACACACACACACACACACACACACACACACACACACACACACTGATAAAACTAAGGCAATGTTTAATTTAGTAAGGAAAAAATTAGGGTGTAAGTGCAGCAGAATAGGGGTGAGGCAGGGTGAGGGTGAGGCACGGAAAGAAGGGAGGCTGGATGAGGAGTGAGGCAGAGTGAGGAGTGAGGCAGGAGACAGGATGAAGAGTGAGTGAGGGTAGGGGTGAGGCAGGGTATGGATGAGGTGGGGTGAAGGTGAGGTAGGTTGAGAGTGAGGGATGGCAAGAGTGAGGCAGGCTGAGAGTGAGGCAGTGCGAGGGTGGGTGAAGATGAGGCAGGGTGAGGGTGTGGCAGGGTAGGGGTGAAGGTGAGGCAGGGTTTATACATCCCTCAAAAAACAGGTAAGACTTAATGAGCACCAGGTGAGGGCAGGTGTGAAGCAGGGCAGGAGGGTACTTTTCGTAACTCACATTATGGGGCCAGGATTAGAAATATATGTAGGTTAAACAAATATCCCTCTTTGCTTTCTAAGGCCATACAAATCGTTCAATGGGAGTTACAAATACAGAGTCACTTCATACACTGTGGCTTTAAGTTACAGCTGAAGGAGGAACCGAGTGAAATATCTGGAAAGTTACAAAACCGATTCAAGGGCTGTAGTTCTGAAAGTGCAAGCAGGGAGCCTACAACTTCTTCTGGCCAGGGAATGAATGTTGATGTGAGCGCTTGGCCCCTCACCAACATAACTGCATGTGATGAGGTGGGTCATGTTGGCTGGGGAGTGAATTGGAGTGGGAGGCCTTAAGTTTAACCTATTTATTTATTAATTAATTTATTTATTACGTTGACTGGACCCCCCTTTCTCATTCCTCTCTCCCTAATCTTCACAGCTTATGATATTTTCTTATTGACATTCCTATGTGATTTAGTTTTTAGAGAGGGCTGTACAGAGGTAGAAGAAATACTCTCCCTCTCTCTCTCTCTCTCTCTCTCTCTCTCACACACACACACACACACGCACACACTCCTAGCACCCTGCGTTCTCATAACGTCACCTCCTCTCTTGCTAGTAATTATTCATATTCTTTTTCATGACAGGCAAAACGTCAACATTTGTACCCCACGCTCCCTGCAGCATCATATATTTATCTGCGTGTCTGTCGGTCTATCTATCTATCATTATCTCCCCATCCATCTTTATCTATCTGTCTGTCTGTGTCTATTTGTGAGTCTTTCATCTACCTGTTTATCTGTCTATCCATCTGTTTGTCTGTCTGTCTATCTTTCTGTCTATCTGTCTTCATCTCTCTTTCCGTCCGTCTATCTTTCCTTTATCCATCTATCTATCCATTTATCAATTTATCCACATATAAGTCCCATTTACCAGACATTCACCTTCATAAATAGATAGATAGATAGATAGATAGACAGATAGATAGATAGACAGACAGATATTCAGAGGGGGACCAGTATATATATATAAAAAGGTGTAATTCTCAGCTCTTCCTGTCAGTATAACCTGCTCTCTAATTTTCTGTGCCAAACATAATGCTGTCTTGCTATGAATTATATTTTCCGTAAAGAGGGTGACTCAGAATCACATAGAGAGAGAGAGAGAGAGAGAGAGAGAGAGAGAGAGAGAGAGAGCAAGAGGCCTGTTTTGTCCCTAATAATAATAATAATAATAATAATTTTCGTTCGTACCCTCCTCTACATTCCCTTCTCACCTCACTATTATTTTGAGGGTACCCATATATGCTTGCTTCCCTACCCCCTACCTCTCTCTCTCTCTCTCTCTCTCTCTCTCTCTCTCTCTCTCTCTCTCTCTCTCTCTCTCTCTCTCTCTCTCTCTCTCTCTCCTTCTTTCGCTATTCTTTCTCCCCCTTCTCTCCCCATCCTCTCCTCTCTCTCTTTCTCCCACCCTCCTTTCTACATCCTTCTACTCAACATTCCTTCTCTATCCCCACTGCCCTCCCTCAATCACCCCATCCTCTCTCCCTCTCTCCCTCCTTCGGTCTTCCTCATCCCTCTCTCCCCACTGCCCTCACTCTCTCAATCACCCCCTCCTTTTCTCCCCTACAATTATTCTCTCCTCCTCCCCCTCCCGCTCCCTCTCCTTTCTCCCTCCTCCTTCCCTCCCCTCCAACATTCCTAGGCGGTATCTCACTGTGCCTAAAATAAACAGGGGGTGGCGCGCCCTTCTCTGATAGGAGCGTCTCTCTCTCTCTCTCTCTCTCTCTCTCTCTCTCTCTCTCTCTCTCTCTCTCTCTCTCTCTCTCTCTCTCTCTCTTTTATCCAGGATGCTGTTGATTTGAATTTTCGGCCACTTCCTTATGTGTGTATATATATATTTATCAACCAATCAGTCAATCTGTCTATCTATCTGTCAATATATATATATGTGGAGAGAGAGAGAGAGAGAGAGAGAGAGAGAGAATATAAGTACAGAAGCAAGGTCCGTAACAGTGATATATTGATTGTGAGAGGCAGAAAAATGAGAAGAGATATATAGATGGTTTTGGGGAAGGGGCAGGTGGGTTTAGGTAAGGTAGGATCTCACCAGGTAAACAATTTATACCTGGCCTGGCTCAGATGGTTACCTCACACACCTGGACCTTCCTATTTTCTTCACCTCGCTGTTTGACCCTAGGCTGTTTATATTTGCGTATGGCACGTTGGTATTCTCTTGTGTTATGTGGGTAAATTGTTTTGTTTATATCCTCTTTCTGACATCTCTCTCTCTCTCTCTCTCTCTCTCTCTCTCTCTCTCTCTCTCTCCCCTTTCAACATCCTTGTCATCACACACACACACACACACACACACACACACACACACACACACACACACACACACACACACATTTTTTCCTCTTTCTACATCCTACCCATAAAACACACACACACACACACACACACACACACACAAAACCTTTATAAATGCCCCGTTTTCTCCGACCCATATAATTTCTTTCAGGGCTAACTTAAATAAACTTAAACCAATGGCTTAATCTTTTCATTTGTTGATCTGAATCTGAAGGGAGTTAATTTCAGAGCATGACTTCAGGATGGGATGTTCCTGAATAAAGGTTGATTAATTCTTACCTTTTTTCTTACAGGTAATCAGTGAAGAATCTAAGGCCTTATACTCGTGGGGTAAGGAGGCTCCTTAGCATTTCTTTCTTGGCGAATTATTCTTGGATGTGGCTGGTTAGTATCCTTTATGTGGATTATTTATGCAGTATATGGCGATGTATGAAGGGTTTATATAACAGAATAGGACAGTACTGGGTAATAAGCAAACTAAATCGCTTAGAGAAAGGTGTTAGGGAGCTTCCTTAACCGACGACAGTGCTGGCGTAATGGAGGTGAGGATGAGGACGTGGACGTACGAACTGGGGAGGAGGCCAAGGTAAGATGAAGGATTGAAATATGTGTTTAGTTTCTCTCTCTCTCTCTCTCTCTCTCTCTCTCTCTCTCTCTCTCTCTCTCTCTCTCTCTCTCTCTCTCTCTTAGTTTTTTTTTTTCCTTTATTTTTCAATATTTTGGACTGACGTTCCTGAAGGCCAAGCAGGAATAAAACATGATAAGTAAATGAGAAAATTATAAATATTCGGTGTAGTCTGATAGCCAGAGTTGAAACAGATGAGGAATTATTATTATTATTATTATTATTATTATTATTATTATTATTACTATTTGTGTTGGTGGTTTTCTTCTTCTTCCTTCTCTTCATCGTCATCCTCCACCTCGTCCTCATCGTCATCCTCCTCTTCTTCTTCTTCTCTTTCCTCCTCCTCCTTCTCCTCCTCCTCTTCTTTCTCTTCTTCTTCTTCATGTACTTGCTGCTCTTCTTGCTCCTGTGTTGTTATTTACCATTCAGTGGAGATGCAACTGTGGCGACCTGATGTTGTATTGTCTCGCATCCTAGAATATTGGGTGAATAGGTCCCCCAACAGTCTCAAAGGCCTTTATAACGGAGATGAGCACTGTAGCTAAGCAGTGTGTGACGTATGCTCCCACCTATACCTTCATGAGCGATACAAGCTCCTTAGAATAGTCTCCCCTCCAACTCAGCACTACCTCCATTTTCTCTCATCATCTCAGTTTCGCGTCACCCAGTTAACCATATCATTTTCGCACTATGAACGGTATAGAAGTTCCCCGGTGCGTCAGGGAACTTTGGTTTGCGCCGTCCAGTTTTCAAAATAGAGCTGAAAGTTTGAGTAAGTGAAAATACGGATCATAGACAGGTTTTGGAACAATATTTTTACGACCGCGGGTCTAAGGGAGGCTGATTTGCGTAAGTCCCCCACCCCAAACCCACAGAAAAACTAGAAAAAAAATAATAGGGAACACATTGAAGTTTTAAGTTGCATTTCGGGTCGTAGATAAGTTTTGTTTGCTATGTTTTACTGTTTATTCGTGGAAGTGTGAAGAGGAAATATGATCTACTGGGAATGGAAGTGAAAGTTTGTTGGTGAGGGTTATGTAACGTACAGAATTTTAGTTTTTTATTGCGATTCAGAGAGAGAGAGAGTGAGGGGGAGGGGAGATCGGAAGGTATTGTGTGTGTGTGTGTGTGTGTGTGTGTGTGTGTGTGTGTGCCTTCATCTCACCAGTATTTACTCAAATCAACGGCCGTCATTTTCCACTGCTACCCAATTTCCACCAAACACACACACACACACACACACACACACAGCTGGGAAATTTCCTTTACTGTGAGCGAAGAGAAATAACCTAGAGAAATAACAAATCCACCATTTTCTATTTGCTTCTCGCCCCCAGCATAGATCCTGGTACCTGTCAACACACTAGCTTATGTTGTCATCCCTCAGAACCTCTTACTGCTCTGACAGGGATTTGAACCTCGAATCCCAGGCTCTCGTCCAGCATGCTTTCCCCATCGAATATATTACATCCATGACCTGTGTACGTTCACTGGCTCAGCACATAGCACTATAGAGAGCACAAGAGTACAGTACTACTTTCCTCTTAGTTAGGACCCACCGCAAGTCCCACAACTGAACAACAGTCATCATTTATTTCTAAATTACAGCTCCTGCAGAATACGATCATCCTCTTTTTTTCACAGTTACAGCTCCTTCGGGGTTACTGGGTAGTCTCATGCAAAAGGTAGTAGATTAGACAGTTATGATGGGGCAGAAATGAAGAGTACCTTTTTAAGGAGAGGACATTCAGAGTGGATGTCACATGGAGTGGAAGTCTCGGCAAGGGAGAGACAGACAAGGCTAGTTCTTCTCAGTTTCGGGTCTTCAAAAAGGCCTCCGTGGTCACCAGTTACCACTAGGAATCCTATCCCACCGCTGCCACCATTTTGTAGACCCTGGAAAAATATGTATTTATAGTTTTAAATGTGCGTTCGTTTCTGTATCCTGAATTAGGTTACAACATGGGCCCCCAGGACTTGCTTCTATTCGCACTGTTAGTTGAGCGATAGTTGATTGCAGACATTTAATAGCAGAGCACCTGGCACCCCAGACAGTATTAGGGTACAACAAAAATAATCTGGCTTTAGCCATAGCAAATATTTTAGTAAAGTTTTGCACTCAGGAGGATTGCCAGTGATCAGGTGTTATAATTATCAGGCTTGTATCGGTTTATATGGATACATCATTAGCTTAATCCTTCAGTGGAAAAGATGTCTTATTTTCATGAAAATAACAGAAAATTATATACATTAAAAAAAAAAAATCAACATACTTTATATATAGGATATTTTTTATCCATGCTTCACATCGACATCATCCATGTAATGATCTTCATTTGTCTCGAAATGAAACAAATATTATGAAAGAGGGTTGTATTTCCAGCAATTACTTTACATGAATATTAACATGAAAGTCACAAGTTATCAAGACTGACTGGCAAAAAGATTTAAGAATTAAACTATCCAAATGAAATCTTTGTGACTTTATGTGTAACCGAATGTGTTGCATTAAGAATTTATGAGCTCTCAGACTTCTCGTTGCTGGTGTTGGTGGAGGCAACCTCTGACTGGTTGTCACGTCCCTCGGTGGCACAGGCCAGGCAGGGCAGCTTCTTCTCGAGGGCAGCACGGTACTTGGGGTGGCTGATGGCGTACACGATGGGGTTGTACACTGCGTTGGCCTTGGCGAACACGGAGCCCCAGATGGAGAACAGGGGAGTGACGCTGGCCTTGTTGAGCATGCCGGAGTAGTTGATGATGAGGTAGGGGGTCCAGGCCACGAACCATAGGGACACAGTCATCATGGCCACCTTGGCCAGACGGCACTCAGCAGAGGTCTTCTGAGCTTCCTCACTACGCAGGGACTTAACGCCCATCCTCTTGGCCTGTTCACGCATCTGCTTCTCGTGGTTGGACACAGCCTGCACGATGAAGAAGTACAGGTAGATGTTGGCAACCAAGGGGAAGAAGTAGACGAACACGGAGTACACGTAGAGGTAGCTGTGAGAGAAGGCATCCTCAGTGAGGTAGTCAGTACCGCAGGCGGTCATGTTGCCCTCAGGCACATAGCGGTTCCAGCCAAAGAAGGGAGGCAGGCACCAGGCAAGAGTAGCACCCCAGGTGAAGAGAATCCTCATCATTGCTCCCTTGGAAGTGAGAGGCTCAGCAGCGACACCTTTGACAATGACGTTGTAGCGGTCGAGGGTGATCCAGAGCATAGTCCAGATGGAGACGCAGCCGAAGAGGGATCCAAGGAATCCGTAGATCTCACAGAAGAAGGCTCCCATAGTCCAGGTCTGCCAGTAGCAGGAGATGACCATTGGGGGGAACATGGTGAACATCATCAGGAAGTCAGAGAGGGCCAGGTTGACCACCAGCGTGTTAGCTGGGGTTCGGAGAGACTTGGTGGTCATGAAGACCCAGAGGACAACAAAGTTGCCAAAAACTGACAAGAATCCCATAATAACCATGAAGAAGCCGACCAGGCCGTACCACAGGGGGTTCATGGGAGGGAACTGGTACCAGTGGGGATCCACCATGTGGAGGATCTCCTTAGGTACGGTGTCAACCACCGTGTAGTTCCCATATGGGTTGGTGGAAGGGAGGGTGTTGGATGCCAGGTTGGCGGGGCTGTCCCAATAAGACATCTGTAAGAATATATATAAGTATATATTAAATATCTAACATACTAGCCCCTGTGGTTATATATATAAAGATTAAGCTCTATTGTCATTAGCTATCAAAACCTACATTAAGAACAGGAAAATATCTATTAGTGGCTTCTTGTTCTGACGAACAAGGAAATAAAAATGGATTTTTTTAGTGAGACTTGTCATCAGATGTGAATGGGAAGAGTTTAAAATGCGGAGATACGGCAGATCTCCAAAAGCTAAGGACGAAGCTAAGAGATGTGAAGGTCTTGCTTAGTTTGTATATGAGGAAGCCATATAATAACTGATTTAGACATGTTTTCATTTCATTAAGTTAGTGTACCTTACTTTGCTCTCTTGCCTTCTTGGTTCTACAGCGTACAGAATATGGTGTTTATTATAAATAAAAATGAAACATCATCCTAGTTAGTCATTTACTACGGTCATTATCTCAGATATTTTTGTAGCTATACAGGTTACGGCAAAAATTTGGTAATCCACAGACTGGGTTATTTTAATAAGTGCATCTCAGATGGTATTATTTTTCAATATCTCTTGTTACATGAGCATGGCATGCATTGCCTAACCTATACCAGCTGTCAGTGGCGGTACTCAGCAAAGTGCCAGCTGTCAGTGGGGAGTGTACTTGAAACTACAAATGTATTTTTGTGCTGGTTTAGTTAGTTTTGTCTCTGAGGATACCATCATGAAGGATATGTTAGCGAAGCGAAGGCTGTGATTATCATTTCTACAGCACTTCTGCTCTCTTTGTTGAAATATAGTTAGTGTTTATTGTATCCATTGGTGAGTCCTCCATTGACCTCTCGTATAAGGGTCCTTTACAAATCGCTATGGTAACTTTCGGGAATATCACTAAATCTGAGACAGCATTTCTTTGGAAGTAAGTGCTGTGTGATAGTTATGTATTCTTTGGCATTAAGAACCGGTGTTATTGTGTTATCGTGACTGTAAATTGATTTTTAAAGTAAAGTTCGGTGTTTTTAGTGATATTTCTCTGTTCTCGTATTATTATTATTGTTATTATTATTATTATTATTATTATTATTATTATTATTATTTTTATTATTATTAACGCATCTCAAAGGTCCACATCACTCTTCATGATTAGCGTCATATTTTATTGGTAATCTATTGTTACAACTGAGTATTGGAGATGGGGGGAAGGCAATATTAAGCCAGGTTAGAGTAAAGATGGAGGGAAGCCAATTTTAGACCAGGTTAAGGATGGAGGGAAGTCAATTTTAGACCAGGTTAAGGATGGAGGGAAGGTAATTTTCGGCCAGGTTAGAGTTAAAGCCTTATACCCATCCCTTACCTTGGAGGGAGTTGAGTGATGCTGAAGAATTCCAAGAGGCTACTTCAGACACCGATGTTTGCAGTGGTACAGCCTGTTGTACTCTGAGCCTTCACCTCTCCCCGCCCGCCTTATATACCCGCTGCCCACCCCTCCTCCTCCAGGACGTCACCAGGAAACCAGCCCTTAGGTTCAAGCGCGCCATTTTTGATCTGTCTGGAAACCTTACAGGAATAGAACTGCGGATTGGCAGTTTTTTTTTTATTATTTATTTATTTATTACTCAGCTCTTTAAATCCTCTAACAAGTTGACGCCTTTTTTCGTGTTATGCTTAGTATTTTCTTTATTCAGGCTAGGAAAGGACCGTGTCAGTGAAGGGATTAGAGAGGTCGAGAGGTCGAGAGGTCGAGAGAGAGAGAGAGAGAGAGAGAGAGAGAGAGAGAGAGAGAGAGGATTGGACCTAACGACCTAAATGAAACGAATGGGTGTAACTGGACCTGAAGCGACTTAACTGACCCTAGTTGACCTAATTAGACCCAGGTGGATCTGACCTTAAATATTACCTGCCTGAATGTGAATAACTCTACGGATTTAGACTGAACCGACGAAGCCTGAATAATTATGACTTAAATGAACCTAATTGGGACAGCATCCTAATTGCACCTAAATGAGCTTGTTCCCTTGTCTAGTATCTTGTTCCCATCCCCTCCCCTCCATTCCATTCCCCTCCCCCTCTCCTCCCATTACCAGCCTCTCAGTCTTCTACTTCCCTCCCCCTCTCTTCTTTACCTTCCCCTCCATTCTTCTTCCCTCCCTTCCTTCCTTTCTCCTCCTCTTTCCTCCCCTACATTACTCTTCCTTCCACTCCCCCCCCTCCCATCTCTTCCCCTCCTTTCACCTCCCCTCCTCTTCCCTTCCCTTCCTTCTCATCCCATCGCCTCCTTTCACCTCCCCTTCCCTTCCCTGTCTGTCTCCCTCATCACATTTACTTCCCCTTCCTCTCATCCCCTCCCCCTATCTACCCAGCCCATCCTCTCTGCCCTCCTTTTTGTCTCCCCTATCCCACCCCTTCTACTAAAATTCCATCTCCTCCCTTTAGCTCCCCTCCCCACCCTTCATTTTCCCTCTGGTCCCCTTCTCTCACTCCCATCCCATCTTTCCTCCCATCCAGTCTCTTACCCTTCCTTTCCTTCACCACTCGCTCTTCCTCACCTCTGACCATTCACACTGTCTCGCAGCTCACTGCCCCTCATCATTCTCCCTCATCACTCACCCTTCCTCACCACCCACTTTCCACCCACACTACATAACTTTCCACACCACTCACCCTGCCACATCTTCCTTCATTGCTCACCCTCCCAGGTCACTCCCTCACCTTTAAACCTGCCTTACCACTCACCTTCCTTTACCACTCACCCTGTTCTTCCCTCATCACGCACCCTCCCTCACCACTGTCTCCCTCATCATTCACATAGCACACACACTACTTACCTTCCCCCACACTGTCTCTCATCCTGTATCACCATTCTTCGTCATCACTCACCCTCAGTCACCACCCATTTATCCCCATTCACTGTCCACTTCCTTCTCCTTTCACCACCCACTCAGACCATTTATTTTCCCTCCTCCTCCCCCTCTAACCATCCACCTTCTCTAACATTCCACCCCATCTAACCATCCACCCTCTCTAACCTTCCACCCCATCTAACCATCCACCCTCTCTAACCTTCCACCCCATCTAACCATCCACCCTCTCTAACCTTCCACCCCACCTAACCATCCACCCTCTCTAACCTTCCACCCCACCTAACCATCCACCCTCTCTAACCTTCCACCCCACCTAACCATCCACCCTCTCTAACCTTCCACCCCACCTAACCATCCACTCTCTCTAACCTTCCACCCCACCTAACCATCCACCCTCTCTAACCTTCCACCCCACCTAACCATCCACCCTCTCTAACCTTCCACCCCACCTAACCTTCCACCCCACCTAACCATCCACCCCACCTAACCATCCACGCTCTCTAACTTTCCACCCCACCTAACCTTCCACCCCACCTAACCATCCACTCTCTCTAACCTTCCACCCCACCTAACCATCCACTCTCTCTAACCTTCCACCCCACCTAACCTTCCACCCCACCTAACCATCCACCCCACCTAACCATCCACGCTCTCTAACTTTCCACCCCACCTAACCTTCCACCCCACCTAACCATCCACTCTCTCTAACCTTCCACCCCACCTAACCATCCACTCTCTCTAACCTTCCACCCCACCTAACCATCCACTCTCTCTAACCTTCCACCCCACCTAACCATCCACCCTTCCTCCCCAATCGTCCACTATCCATCCACCTCAACAATATTCCATCAAGTGAATCGTCAGTGCTTGCGACAGGAAGTAAGCAAGCACACAAGGTCTTAGACGCCTTGTAAGTCATCTTCACCCCAGACTCCTTAAGGAATAGCCTCACCAGTGGCTTCTCTAACAAACTTTCGGCTACGCTTTGCCACGCAGTCTTGATGTCTTATAAAGCTTTCTGGCGCCTCTTCCGTACGTATTTATATTGCATTCAATACTTTACCATCTTCTTGTATGTTATTTATGATTTTTTAATATCAACAGAGAAAAAATTAAGAACGAGAGGACATTAACGCGACATATACAGAAAAAAACTTTCCTCTTTTCACACCAGTTTGGCTCAGAATTTCCTCCCATTGCAGCTTATTTCACGTGGCTCGATTGCAGAGAGAGAGACAGACAGACAGAGACAGAGACAGACAGACAGACAGAGTGCTACGGCTCTACATCCGTACCATGGAACTTCTTCGTGACTAGCATCATATTCAAGTGTCACTCTTTTGCTACAACTCAGCATTCAAGATGGAGAGGTGTCAATTTTAGGTCACTTTGAGGAGAAAAAAATGGCGGTAAAGTGCCAGGGAGTCTCCTTGGCCTACGAGAACGCGTCCACTTAAGGCATAATTGACCTAGGGGCTTCTGCAACGAACTTGGGCTGGTGACGTCACGCAAGATGGCCGAGGCTGAGGGTATAAAAGGAGGCCGCCTTCCAGTGTCCCTTCACAGGTTGATCAGCCACGTCACGCTGTACCACGGGTCCTCTTGGTGTTTGAAGTAGTCCTAGGGAAATTCTTCATCACCTACACTTACCAAGGTGTGTATTGTATCGGATGGCCTGCACACGCCTTGAATTACTGACGGTGGAGCGCAGGACAAAAACCGATCAGGCCTGCAGTCCACAGGGTTCACTGCTAAAACAACAAACCCGTGCAATACGTTGAAGATTCTTATTTTACTTTTGCGTTCTCCAGACCAGTTAATCCTTTGGTTCCCCCTTCCTTGCATGGAAAAATACAAAATCCAGCTTGATTGGCTTTTCATATTGGCGGTGCAAGTTGTAGCCTTCATTGACACATTCATGGAAACATACCTTGAATAAATCCGTCTGGTCATAGCAAAATAAATAAATAAATAAATAAATAATAAAAGTCAAAGCGGTTAGGTATCCAAATCCTATTATTTTTTCTTTGCCTTGTCATATACCCAGAAAACCACTTAATGAGAGTAATTAAGGAAGCATCAAGGTATAATTTGCATTGTCTAGATCACCAGTACTCCTCACCCTCACTGTCATTCATACCAACCCAGCTGTCTGAAGATGATGACCAGATTTATCTCTTTGATCCTCATTCAGTCTCCAAAACTTATTCCCAAGTCTAAAGTAGCTCTTGCATGAATAGGCTTAAGACCTCACTTGTTTACGTGATCCTGAGCTTAAATCCTTAATTATTTAGTCTCTGGTTTTATGTATCTTTCAAATCTCTAAATTAAATGAGCAAAAAAACTAAGGGGCAGAATGCTAATCGCCCGCCAAAATATGTTGCTGTCTAAGGTACAAGTTACCTACAAACCAGATTTGGAGAAAAATAGCGAAACTCTATGGAATTCAGTCACCGCGTTTCACAAAAAGCTAATCCATAGTTTAAAAAGTATGGCGTCTGGCATTCGGTCGTCTTTGATCAAATCCACACCAAAAGTAACAGGCTTCTGCAGAACCACATAGTTGCTGTTTCCTGAAGGTTTGGTGAAAATTCGTTCACAACATTTCGAGATATTTTGGCAACATACACACACACACACACACACACACACACACACACACACACACACACACACACACACACACACACACACACACACACACAAAACTATATCGACTCGCTTTGCTAAGATGGACGACAAATATTTGTTTGCCTTATCGCTCTGGTATATCTTGACTGACATTCAAAAAGTTATCTGACAGTCTCATTTCTTCCGTGGAACACACTCTGTCCAGTTGCCCTTGACCTCAAATAATCATCTAAAATTTCAGTATTCACCATTGCCGTTGCCTTTCGTCTCCCTTCATTAATTTATTTAGTGAAGAAACCTACTTATCTTTAAACCTTGATCATCCTGCCCATATCAGCGGTCGTATTAGAGAGAGTTAAAACATGCTACACCCCTTTTACAGGACTAACCGATTTGTTTTTGCTTTCAGTATTCTTTCCTTTCCGAGGGGCTCCTTTGGTCACCGCCTATCTCTATGGTCTTCAGTTTTATTGCAACATGATGGAAATTAAAGACGTTTGACCTTACTACCTCGTTCCTAATTACTCTATGTACAGTTGAATGCAATTGTTCTTTATCTTCAGTTCTCAACAATTATGACCTTCAGCGCTCCGTCCCTGTAACAGTTCCTTTCCAATTATCCATTACAGATCTGAGCTGCCTATCCATGCCCTATCCTTTCCTAGCCTGGTGACTCTGCTGTTCTATTTCCCACCCACTTCTCTTAAGCATCTCCACCAAGAGCAAGAGCAAGCAAATTTTCCTTGAAGTGAAAGTGGTTCCCAAATTCTTTCATCCTAATGCTGGTTGTGTTTAATTCTGGAAAAACGAACACAACACATGGTCGGAAAAAACGTGAAGTTATCGATGTACATATACATATCTCCGAGCTAACTTTATCGATTTTACAATAGACAGCAAATATACAGCAGCCTAGAAGAATAAGTGCAAATTTGCTTTGAATAGCTAAAATGCAAACAAGAGTTCATGAAAGTCTTGAATAAAGTAAGTTATAGGTATGGCAGTGATATAGCATAATAGGATGTATCTGTGATAAAAACACTCATCTTTTTGTTACAGATGTCTTACTGGGACAACCCCGCCAACATGGCTTCCAACACCCTCCCTTCCACCAACCCATATGGGAACTACACGGTGGTTGACACCGTACCTAAGGAGATCCTCCACATGGTGGATCCCCACTGGTACCAGTTCCCTCCCATGAACCCCCTGTGGTACGGCCTGGTCGGCTTCTTCATGGTTATTATGGGATCTTTGGCAGTTTGTGGCAACTTTGTTGTCCTCTGGGTCTTCATGAACACCAAGTCTCTCCGAACCCCAGCTAACATGCTGGTGGTCAACCTGGCCCTCTCTGACTTCCTCATGATGTTCACCATGTTCCCCCCAATGGTCATCTCCTGCTATTGGCAGACCTGGACTATGGGAGCCTTCTTCTGTGAGATCTACGGATTCCTTGGATCCCTCTTCGGCTGCGTCTCCATCTGGTCCATGCTGTGGATCACCCTTGACCGGTACAATGTTATCGTCAAGGGTGTCGCTGCTGAGCCTCTCACTTCCAAGGGAGCCATGATGAGGATCCTCTTCACCTGGGGTGTTACCCTTGCCTGGTGCCTGCCTCCCTTCTTTGGCTGGAACCGTTACGTGCCTGAGGGCAACATGACTGCCTGTGGTACTGACTACCTCACAGAGGACACTTTCTCTCACAGCTACCTCTACGTGTACTCCGTGTTCGTCTACTTCTTCCCCTTGATTGCCAACATCTACCTGTACTTCTTCATCGTGCAGGCTGTGTCCAACCACGAGAAGCAGATGCGTGAACAGGCCAAGAGGATGGGCGTTAAGTCCCTGCGTAGTGAGGAAGCTCAGAAGACCTCTGCTGAGTGCCGTCTGGCCAAGGTGGCCATGATGACTGTGTCCCTGTGGTTCGTGGCCTGGACCCCCTACCTCATCATCAACTACTCCGGCATGCTCAACAAGGCCAGCGTCACTCCCCTGTTCTCCATCTGGGGCTCCGTGTTCGCCAAGGCCAACGCCGTGTACAACCCCATCGTGTACGCCATCAGCCACCCCAAGTACCGTGCTGCCCTCGAGAAGAAGCTGCCCTGCCTGTCCTGCGCCACTGAGGGACGTGACAACCAGTCAGAGGTTGCCTCCACCAGCACCAGCAACGAGAAGTCTGAGAGCTCATAAGATGCCAACCAGTATCCTTGTAACCCGTTTGCTGATTTGAATTGTCATCTCAAACTTCCTTGTTAGCATCCCTGTCGAAAATTATCAAAGTTCAGTTGAAGCTGGTTAGAAATTTTGGAAGTAATCTACTACACTGTAATAGATAAGGTATTCATCAAGGCAAGAGGATACGGTATGGTATCAAACTAGTATTTGCTAAAGATAATGGCCTGTTATTATCTTTCGTGTTCAAAGTCAGTAGCAGGTGAAGACCATAAATCTGGGCGTCTTTCTAAAATTTCTTTCCACCTTGATTTCGAAAAACTATGGATGTAGAACCCTAATAAAGTTCCCAGCACTTTTGTTATTTTTATCATCTTTTCTTAAATATTTTTTTTAGCAGTTTAACATGCATATACAGTATACATAGATGAAAATAGCAAGATGCTTCTCCATTAGGGAATCCCCATGTTAGGGTTGGTCATGGTACTGCCGATGTTTTCTATGGACTTGCGGTGAAATTGAGTGCCAAAACCAGACAATACTTTCAAACAATTGCTGGAAGCTGTTGGGGAAAAGAAGTATGAGATGTCTAATCAGATTTGTAACTGTGAAAGAATCTCAGCTTGGATTTTGACTCTATGAACAGTCACTCAGAAAGAAAAAAAAAATCACCTACGAGCGTGGTTGTTGGTGAATGTGTGTTTACCAAGCTTCCAGTCCCATTTCTCTCATAGTAATGCCTCCCAGGGTCGAGGGTAACCATCCATCTACTTGCTGACTTATTGTGTGTAAGCCAGAGAGAAAAAAATATATGCATTAATTGAAACAAATGTGTACCGATGGTGTAAATAAATATCTTCATTATCCCGTTTGTACCAAGTGTCCTATGCCCCATTGCAGATATGAGCTGATAGGTGGAGGGAGCTACGCCTAGTACCCTTCCAGCAGAATCCCTCACACAGGAACCTGGGCACTAATGAATAAAGCTGTAGGTGTAGATGGTGAGAGGAGTGTTCTACTGTCTAAGCACGAGTTTGATTCCGCAGTAAGACTTCACTGAGCTTCCTCGAAACTCACTGACTTCCTGTTATAGACACTCTCATTAGAACCATTATCCCACTGTTCAGTAGGACAATTCCTAGCATGTATTCAGTATGGAGTGGTAGATATTAACGTCAGAGTGGTGTCATGTGAAAATGTGCGGAACACAGTAGGACTATTGAACTTCAGGGAATTCACTGTTATGTTTGTACCCACAGTCAGAAACACGAAATGTTTTTTTTTTTTTTTTTGTCACCAGCAAGTTTTTTATTACTACTAACACTATCTAAATGTAGATCATTGATGTACATAATAAGTAACAAGAAACCTAGAACTAAACCCTGAGGAACGCTACTTGCTACTGCCCACCAATCTGACTTGACTGCCTTTACATTAACCTTCTACTTCCTAGTCATTAGCCATGATCTTCGCCATCTTAAGATACATACTGTACCTCTTCTTATGCCATGTGTATAAACTTTTCATCTGTCTCAAACACTTCAAAGAATATTGACAATACAGTAGATCTGTGAGATTGAGATGAGTCTTCACGAATCCTTTCGCGAATTTTATATGAATCTGAACTTCTCCAGGCACTCGCAAATAATATTTTTAGATAATTGATGCAATTTTTCTGCTGTTGTTGTTGTCAGGCTTAATGATCGGGAATCAGTGGAAAAAGATTTATCACCCATCATAGCAAATATAAAAGTACAAAGTGTGGGAGCTGCAGTGACCTATAGTTAATTTCCTTGGCGTGGTGTAAGAGGGTGACTTTGTGAGGTATGGTGTAAAGGGCGATATAGTTTGTAGTGTAGTAGTGTGGCTTCGCCAAAGTTGCTAAAGTCTACGGGAGTGAAGCACCTCATTTCCGAAATTCAGAAAGGAAAAAGACAGACGAACAGGGCTCCTCCTAGAGATCCTTTCGCGTCCGAAAATAAATGTGACATTCGTACATCCCAAGCCTCTGACACTACTTCTGTTTTTAATTATATATATTTGATCCTGAGGAAGTAATTACTTCCAAATGACAAGTATAAGAAAGGAGGACACAGATTATATTTACAGTAGATACCAAGTTGTGTGATTTTGATGGGAAAATAAAAAGGTTAACCCTCTGACTGCGGATGGCATCAATCAGTGCCAAATAGTTCACTGGGCACAAACTGCTGATGGCATCGATCTAATTGGTGCCTCCAGAAACTGCACAATGAAGCTTAAGGAAATTATTTGTGCTGTTTGATACTCTTTTGCATCCCCTGATATGCACCCAAACACTGACCACCTCAGGTCATCATAACCTATGATAGTGGTATGACATTATCTCGATTTACTGTCCAGTGATACTTTTTTTTTTTTTTAAATACGTCTCTCATTCGACAGATATCTCAGTTTTTCTTCAGAATGTTATTGTTGTTGTTTTCACACAGTTTGGTAATGAAAGGAATAATCGTGACATGGTAGTGTTAAATATCCACAAAACTTCTGTAATATTCGTAAATAGACGAACAAATATCATATACCTTTCCATATGTTTGAGGCAGTGTAAATAGACATTTTTTGTATAAATAGGCCTCCCACATGAGCCAGTCAGGTCGGCAGTGAACTATTGTACTGTAACTGGATTTCTCTTGTCAGTTCCAGGTTCGTATGACCCTAGCCAAGTACCATAAGCCAAAAATATCAAAACAAAAGGACTTAAGAAGAGAATCAATGATATTTGATGCGGAGTGAATGTTATGTAACAAACAGCGTGTCAGTAAAAGGGTTAAAACCATGGGACTAGACTTACTTGGTTGAAAATGGCCACTCTTCTTCGTGATATCCTGAATGAAAGCAATCGTCCATCATAAACAGTAGATAAAAGTTCAAGGCAAGTACAAAAGAATTTGTGAAGTTTGATGTCAACACAGAAGGTTTTCATTTAGAATAATAGAAAAATCCCATCAGGTTCGTATGCCTTAGTAGATGAAAAAGTGGGATGGACTTCACCGCAAGGCATCTCCTTTGGGACATCGTATGGAAAGGGCCCTACATTAATAGTTGTTTTCATGTTTCTATTTAAGTACAGTAACGTTGACCTTCCCAACATTCTTGTATATATTTCATGTATCATTTGCAGTAATAATCTCTTTTACCATACTCTGCTACATCTGTTCATCTCACAACAGCACTGCATCATGTGTAAGCAGTTGAAACATCTATCATTCACACACCTCTTATTTCAAGGAACCTTAACATATGGACAAATTAATGCACATTAATTAGTAAATAATAACCTTATAAATATAGTAGGAAATAAAAACCAGGGTATCGGTATATGCTGGGATTTTCGAAAGCTCAGACAAGAAGTGATGGGTCTCTTTTTTCATGAAAATAGGCATATGTATTGAACAGAAAAATGACCAAGGTATAAGTGAGAGACAGTCACCACACACATTTGAACACAAAGACAGACACCATATCCGTTTGAACATTATTCCAGGATCAAAAACCATTTTACGCACTCTCAGACTTCTCGTTGCTGGTCGTGCTGGTGGAGGCAACTTCAGACTGGTTGTCACGTCCCTCAGTGGTGCAGGACAGGCAGGGCAGCTTCTTCTCGAGGGCAGCACGGTACTTGGGGTGGCTGATGGCGTACACGATGGGGTTGTACACGGCGTTGGCCTTGGCGAACACGGAGCCCCAGATGGAGAAGAGGGGAGTGACGCTGGCCTTGTTGAGCATGCCGGTGTAGTTGATAACGAGGTAGGGGGTCCAGGCCATGAACCATAGGGACACAGTCATCAGAGCCACCTTGGCCAGACGGCACTCAGCAGAGGTCTTCTGAGATTCCTCGCTACGCAGGGACTTAACACCCATCTTCTTGGCTTGTTCACGCATCTGTTTCTCATGGTTGGCTACAGCCTTCACGATGAAAAAGTACAGGTAGATGTTGGCAAACAGAGGGAAGAAGTAGACGAACACGGAGTAGACGTAGAGGTAGCTGTGAGAGAAGACATCCTCAGTGAGGTAGTCAGTACCACAGGCGGTCATGTTGCCCTCGGGCACGTAGCGGTTCCAGCCAAAGAAGGGAGGCAGGCACCAGGCAAGAGTAACACCCCAGGTGAACAGGATTCTCATCATTGATCCGCCAGTGGTCAGAGGCTCAGCGGACACGCCCTTGACGATGACGTTGTAGCGGTCAAGGGTGATCCACAGCATGGTCCAGATGGAGACGCAGCCGAAGAGGGATCCAAGGAAGGCATAGATCTCACAGAAGAAGGCGCCCATAGTCCAGGTCTGCCAGTAGCAGGAGATGACCATTGGGGGGAACATGGTGAACATCATGAGGAAGTCAGAGAAAGCCAGGTTGACAACAAGCAGGTTAGCTGGGGTTCGGAGAGACTTGGTGTTCATGAAGACCCAAATGACGACGAAGTTGCCACAAACTGACAGGAAGCCCATGACAACCATGAAGAAGCCGACCAGGCCGTACCACAGGGGGTTCATGGGAGGGAACTGGTACCAGTGGGGATCCACCATGTGGAGGATCTCCTTAGGTACGGTGTCAACCACCGTGTAGTTCCCATATGGGTTGGTGGAAGGGAGGGTGTTGGAAGCCATGTTGGCGGGGTTGTCCCAGTATGACATCTGAAAAAGTATCATCGAATATATAGGCAAATTCTTAGATTAATCCTATTCGTCCACTATATTTACATCTGCCAGCGAAGTTGAAGGAGGTTATACTTTCATCCCTGTTTGTCTATTTACTTGCGTTTGTTTGTTTGTTTGTTCTGACGACATCTCAAACACTTTTGGTGGATTTCATTGAAATTTTTGTGGATATGTGAGATATGGGCCAAGGAAAAGTTGTTTAAATTCTGGTGGTGATCTGAGTTTAGTCTCGGTTGAGGACTGTTTTTTTGTTTTTCCACACGATACCTCAAAATGTTACTGATTTATTTCAGTGAAATTATGTGGGCTTGTGGGTCATAGACCAAGGAAGAGTTGATCATATTTTAGTGGTGATCTGAGTTGTCTGGTATAGGTGTGGCGGAGGTATGTACTCTCTGAATGCACTTAACTTGTTTTATCTGCTTTGATGATATCACATATATCATTTCATATTATGTCTGAGTCAATATTTAGTCATTCTCTGCGTCAGTATTACTGTATGTGCACCGTGTGATGAATGAAACGTGGAAGAGGACAGACTCTAAAATAAACTGGGTAGTGTGCCTGAACACATTCCCAGGAGTTATAGAGTGTGTGATGGGTAAGTAATAAGAGTGAGCAATGGTCGGTAAATGGTGTAATGAACCATTTTGGTGTGCCAGAAAATGATAATGATACCGGTTGAAGGACTGCTTCAGAAAAGGGAGTGGTGTTGTCAGTATTTTATCCACTTCAGTCCGATTAATTATATTTTACCATCACCAAAAAATACTGTAGTTTCAAAGTAGGAAAGTCTTCTCGTACCAAAAAGATTGATGAAGGTTACATCTAATCCTCCCAGTCTGAAAAACATAAGTAGGGTAAAATCGTCTGTAGGTAGCCATAATTTATTAAAAAGGACGTTATGGAATTGAAGGGACCTAAACACAAAGAAGCACAGAGTAACATATGATACAGAGACACTAGTGAATGCTGAATGAAGTCTTGATTATGTGTCTGTCGAG
Source organism: Coenobita brevimanus (assembly GCF_032717465.1). Classification (NCBI taxonomy): domain Eukaryota; kingdom Metazoa; phylum Arthropoda; class Malacostraca; order Decapoda; family Coenobitidae; genus Coenobita; species Coenobita brevimanus. The sequence goes on from NC_137059.1 coordinate 1,620,070, forward strand.
AAAAGATGTTTGGTTGTGGTGGTGATAATATTAAAGACGGAACGATGCGCTCAGGATTGTTTCTTGGTATGATTATGGTATTTAAGTTGACACTGGGAGGAGAATGGAAGGTGAGGTGGAAGGGGAGATAAGGGAGGGGGAGACTGAGGTTGAGCTGGAGAGCTGGGATGGAGAGGTAATATTAATGAGGTGGTGTGAGCCGGAAGGGGGGCAGCCTGATGTCAAAAGTCTGGGTGAGATGGAGGCGATTTGTCTATGGTTGTTCTCTCCTGGGTTAAGGTTCCTGGCTATAAATGGACAATCTTCATTAGTTATGTGTGGTGTTAGGAGTTAATGATAATCGATGCAATGAGTGCTGAAGCTCCTGAATCCACTTACGATGACTAGTTTTGGTGCTGAAGAAATTCCTAGGGACTACTTCAGACACTAGGATGATCCTGTGGCGACCCGGCTTGCCGTAGCGTCCGTAAGTCGTGAGACCTGAGCAGACCTGGCCTTAAATATTCCTCTAGGTCTCCCCTCACCCCCTCACATCCTCACCCCACCCTACTCTAATGCCACTAATTAAATAATATGCTGGGCTACACACGAGTTCCTTGGAGACGTACACTCCCCCCACACCATCCTTTTGCTGACTCCACACACCTTGCATCCCGCTAAGCCTTCACAGCCACTGACCATAGGCTTCACACGTACACAGGCCAGATAATACACAGCTAACACACTCCATATCCTACGTGGCACATATACACAGCTCACCTACACCTAGGACACATATTCTGCCTCCTCCTTCATACTGATTCTACACTTATTACACTAAAAACAGATGTCACATATATCAAGTTAGATTTTGCATATCTTACGCACTCCTTCCTGCACTTAGCACACTCACACACTTGACATACACCCAGTACACACCCTGCTTCCTCTTTTATGCTGATTCTACACACCTTACATCCCTCTTTGCCTTCATGGTCATTGAACACCGGCTTCATTCATCGTCAAACGAGATTTTACATAACTCATACACTCCATACTCACCTGCCTGGCACACACACACACACACACACACACACACACACACACACACCATAACAAATTTAAGTTGAACTAAATGGGTGTGACTTGACCCTAATTTATCATATTCGAGCTGATTGAATATTATTGTTCTTGTTATTATTGTTATGGCCTCTGCTTACCTGAACTTGAACTCGGTGGACTGCAGGCTTAAGCTGTCCTCTTCCTGCAGTCCACCATACTCCTGTGTGGGATAGGAGTGAGTTAAAGGACGTTTATATAACTGGGCGGTGGAGCTACCTGGTTATATCGATGCCACCACGTGAAGGCGTCCCTCTCCGAATGAGCCCAGCTGGACCTCAACAGACCAAACTGGACCTAACTGACCTAAAATGAACCTAATTATCCCTGAATGTATACTGGAATGAAATCTGAATAAACCTAAATGAATCTGAACGAGCCTAATTACTCTGGGTAGTTCTAAATGGACCTGTCTGGACCTAATTAGACCTGGATGGACATAATTGGACCTGGACTGTCTAAATAGGACATCAGTAATCACAGAAGGACCTAAGCAAACGTGACTAACTCTGAATGTGATCGACGTGGCTGGACCAAATGCTATTAAATGATCTTTTACTCACTTCCTCATCCCTCTACCCTCCCTTTTACTTCCTAAGACTTGTATTATCAAAACTGAGGACGAGGAAGTTTGAACAAACCCTATGCTCTTTTCACCTTAACTTGGCCCAAATTTCCCTTCTTTTGCAGCTAATTTCACGTTGTTCAGTGACAGACAAAGACAGTGTTGCAGTTCTTCACCCTCTCCATAGTATTCTGCGTGAGTAGCATCGTATCCTAGTGCTAATCTATAGTTTAAACTCAGGATTTCAGATGGAGAGATGGCAATTTTAGGCCAGCTTAAACAGATGATATTTTTTTGCTCATTTCTAAAGCAAGTGATGACGAGAGAAAATACTTGATAATTCTGTACCATTCCTCTTTACTGTGGGACGCAGGCTAATTATATCTGCCAATAACAGGTGTTCCATAAGTGACTGTCAACAATTAAACACCTGCTCACACTTTTGCTGACTCACATCTACTAATACAGTCTTAAGTCTTGGCGAAAATCAATATCTTTTACCTAACTTTTACCTTGATCATTTTAGTATCATTCCTCATCCCCTGCCCCTCACCTCCTTCCCCTCCTCACCTCCTTCCCCTCACCCCAACACCTTCCTCCCCTGCCCCATTCTCAAGTACTTGCGTCTTAGAGAAGCCCCACGTTTCCCTGCAGGCCTAAAGACAGGGAAGAGTAAAAACATATGGGGAAGGAAGACTGTCAAAAGTACTGCCCGTTCTAGATAGATAGATAGATAGTTAGTTAGATAGATAGATAGATAGATAGACTGATTAGTTGAGTGAGCGATTTACTGGTGGATATAAAGATAGATATAGTATACTTCATCTATCTGCGTCTGAGAGCGTAATTGTTCTACCTGTCTCTTGTGCCCTCTGACATCACAACATCAAATCCCTCTCAAGATGAACTCCTCTTTCCATGACAAACCATCATTTTTCCCTCCTTTGCCTTCTTCTTGGACCGGCCTTCTCGTAGATTAAGGAGACTCCCTAGCACCTCTTCCTTGGCGATTTACCTTTAGATATGGCTGGTTAATATCCTTTTGTACGTTAAGTATGCAGAGTATAGCGATATTGGAAGGATTTATGTCACCCAGAAGAGGACTACATAACCTTACCACGCCAAAAGCTTGTCTTAAAGGTGAATAAGATAGCCTGGATAAAACATGAATAAAATGGTATATAAAGGGAATGAAAGGGATAATGATTGAGAGCTAATTGTCCTTTTGCCTACCATGTCCTCTTTATATTTTTTCTTGATTCTTTGTCATCACGAATTTTCACAGCGAGAGAGGTCAGTTGATGATTTTTGTGTCTTTATTGCGTCAGGTATCCCCAAAGTTCAATAATAATAATAATAATAGTAATAATCTGGAGGTAACAAAAATATTAAAACTTTTCCCTGTACTGAGTTAACTAATTACGTAGATGCCTGTATAGTCTACGTCTTTAAGTACGAGACGTCATTTCATTTTTCCCTCTTGTTGTCATTAGAGGACTCAGTATGTCACCTCACCGTCAGAAATTAGGGTTTTGCACTCCTCTTTTCGAATTATATATAAGTATACGACATTTAAGCTTCATTAACTTATCTCTGGGAAGTATATATATGGTAAAAACATATGTCATCGCGCCAAGAGGATTAACTAAAGCCAGTTTCTTCCTCAGTTCACGTGTGTGCTTTTGATTTTTACTGTTTATATACTGATTGCTCGCGACACCCTCTGAAAAGGAGTAAATTAATGTCAGAGCAGTGTTAAAAATACCTTTGTGCATTAGGTGGAACGAGTGGCTGTGTGAAGTGTGCTAGTTAATGAACTGCAGTGTGGAGTGTGGCAGTGTGAGGTGCATGTACAGTCAGGCAGTATAAGAGAAGTGGCATGTAGTATAAGGCTTGTGTGAAGTGTGGCAGTAAGAAGTGTGTGTGTGATATGGCAGTGTGAGAGGTACTGCAGTGTAAGATAATGTGCTAAATACGGGCAGTGTAAAGGTGTGTGAGAAAGTGAAAGTAATAAGGACATTACAAACACAAAACTGCATTAATAAAATTTATTCAATCGAAAAACCCCGAATTCAACACATAAAATATTACATGAATGAAAGTGCGCTGGCAGAGCAAAGATTAAAGAATTCAAAGCTTAAGTACTGCCAGACTTCTCAGTGGTGTTGGTGGATGCAACCTCTGACTGGTTGTCACGTCCCTCAGTGGTGCAGGCCAGGCAGGGCAGCTTCTTCTCGAGGGCAGCACGGTACTTGGGGTGGCTGATGGCGTACACGATGGGGTTGTACACTGCGTTGGCCTTGGCGAACACGGAGCCCCAGATGGAGAACAGGGGAGTGACGCTGGCCTTGTTGAGCATGCCGGAGTAGTTGATGATGAGGTAGGGGGTCCAGGCCACGAACCACAGGGACACAGTCATCATGGCCACCTTGGCCAGACGGCACTCAGCAGAGGTCTTCTGAGCTTCCTCGCTACGCAGGGACTTAACACCCATCTTCTTGGCCTGTTCGCGCATCTGCTTCTCGTGGTTGGCTACAGCCTGAACGATGAAGAAGTACAGGTAGATGTTGGCAACCAAGGGGATGAAGTAGACGAACACGGAGTAGACGTAGAGGTAGCTGTGAGAGAAGGCATCCTCAGTGAGGTAGTCAGTACCACAGGCGGTCATGTTGCCCTCAGGCACGTAGCGGTTCCAGCCGAAGAAGGGAGGCAGGCACCAGGCAAGAGTAGCACCCCAGGTGAAGAGGATCCTCAACATAGCACCCTTGGAAGTGAGAGGCTCAGCGGACACGCCCTTGACGATGACGTTGTAGCGATCGAGGGTGATCCACAGCATGGTCCAGATGGAGACGCAGCCGAAGAGAGACCCGAGGAAGGCATAGATCTCACAGAAGAAGGCTCCCATAGTCCAGGTCTGCCAGTAGCAGGAGATGACCATTGGGGGGAACATGGTGAACATCATCAGGAAGTCAGAGAGAGCCAGGTTGACCACCAGCGTGTTAGCTGGAGTTCGGAGAGACTTGGTAGTCATGAAGACCCAGAGGACAACAAAGTTGCCAAAAACTGACAAGAATCCCATAATAACCATGAAGAAGCCGACCAGGCCATACCACAGGGGGTTCATGGGAGGGAACTGGTACCAGTGGGGATCCACCATGTGGAGGATCTCCTTAGGTACGGTGTCAACCACCGTGTAGTTCCCATATGGGTTGGTGGAAGGGAGAGTGTTGGAAGCCATGTTGGCGGGGTTGTCCCAGTATGAAGACATCTGCAGTGAAATCAACGGTATTAGAATAAATGGTCTAGTGTTTTTATCATTTAATTTTTCCTCAGTCTCTACATTATAGTATTAACTACTCAGAAATTATGATTGTTCAGTGTTGAGCAGCATTGATTGGTCAGAAATTATGCCCTGGTGCCGGGAAAGTTCAAGCATTAAATAGTGAAAAACAATGAATACCAAATATTCATCTACACTTGCAGAGGATTTTCATCTAGACTGCAAGAACTTATGTTTACGTCTTGACCAGTGATAGGTTAAATTCAACTTTATTTGGATAATCACAGTATATTTGAACAGTCTTGTATTCTAGGATATTTGGCACATTCAGTGATTTTGGACTGCAGTCTAAAATATATCCAGATTTTTGGTTTTGCAGCATCTGATTCCCCTCTATTGAGGCAAGTGGGCAATAGGCTTATATCACTGTCATCCTGCATAGTGTGTACCGTGCGAGTTTGAGTTTTTTTTTTTTCTTCTTCTGCTTCTTCTCTCTCCATACGTCTCTTTCTGTCAGTGATAACTCAAACACCTTTCTAGATGTTATCTAAACTTGGCATACATAATAGCTTAAATAAGTAGTTCGTTTTTGTTAGTGGTAGACAAGAAGTGAATTTTCCCCTATTCCTACTCTCCGTTGTAGCCTCATCCCAAACCTCAGCACTGACATGTAAATATCACAGATTTGAAGTTGACCTGCTTATTTTACTTTTCCATCATTATTTTTTTTAGTATATTCTATGAAACTCAACTCAGGATGCTTGTTTAAAGAGAAGGAGTAGTTAGTGGTACCACATGAACTACAGGGTGTTTAGCATAGTGCATTTTTAAACAGATGGGTGATTGTTAGTGATGGGTTGTATGAGCGAATGACTCTCAGTTCATGAGTTCTCTGCTTAGATAACCGTGTAGAGAAATCTTCAGAGGAAGTCGAAGTAATGTAAAGGACTAATTAGCTTGCGAGAGAGAGAGAGAGAGAGAGAGAGAGAGAGAGAGACAGAGAGACAGACAGACAGACAGACAGACAGAGATGCTGTTATTGTATCTGCTGGGTGTGTAATATTCAGTCTGTCTGTATATATCGTTCACAGACTTTCATAGTATTTTGTTTTCACTTAGTTTTCGTATCTCCAAAGCTGTATTCGGTGTTGTATGCAAGGGAACTACTTTGAGACTCTTGGTGCTGAAGGAGGTGACATGGACCTCAATTTTCAAAAGTAGATTGTGTGATGAATTTACTGTCATTAGTTTTATGGAAGAGTAAAGAGATGTGTTTGCAGTGGTACAACATAAACTTACTGTGGAGAGCTTTAGTGCTGGAGAAATTTACTGTCATGAGTTTTGTGGAAGAGTCAGAAGATATGTTTGCAGTGTCCGGTGGTACAACATAAACTTACTGTGGAGAGCTACAGTGCTGAAGAAATTCCTGTGGACTACTTCAGACACTGGACTGAATCCTGTGGCGACCCGGCTTGCTGTAGCGTCCGTCAGTGACGAGACCTGAGCTGCACCGTCCTTAAGTACTCGTCCATACCGTCACCACCTTCACTGCTGTCACTAATCCCGCTAATGGAATCTCCTGGTGACCTATACACACCTCCCCTCACACACAGACGCTATTCATGGACTCCTTCTTCCGCCTTATGATGACGCCAGTAGTTTTTGCTTTGCCACGTGTCTTCAGAATTCATGTACTTGTTGGTTTCACAGATGCCCCTGCTGGAGTCTACATACTTAATACACTAAAACACACACACACACACACACACACACACACACACACACACACACACACACACACACACACACACACACACACACACACACACACACACACACACACACACACACACACACACACACACACACACACACACACACACACACACACACACACATACACACACACACACTCACACACACACACACACACACACACGCCGCACCCCTGAGCAGTGAAACCTCTCGCGTTCTCAGACTCCCTCAAAGACACCGACGCAAGAACCACGAGGAGCAAAAACAGAACTCTTCCCTCAAATTTCTGCACCCTTTCCACAACGTGACCTGCCCAGCCTCGGGACCCTACACCCTTGCGTCTGTGTGTGTGTGTGTGTGTGTGTGTGTGTGTGTGTGTGTGTGTGTGTGTGTAGGTTCATTTTAATCATAGGGGTCCATGCAGATCTTCCACATACATTCGGATTAAGTCGAGTTGGTTCAGAATCATTCATGTCGAGTTGGATCCTTTCACGATCCTTATATCCAATTAGATCAGGTCTAATCCATCCAGTCTTGTCATCTATAATCCAGTCACCTTAACCTGGCTCAAATTTTCGTCCAGTGCTGTCTATTTCCCTCTCTCAGTGCCAGAACCAGAAAGTACTATGGATCTATATACGTTCCACAGCACTTCCTCGTGACTATCCATATGGCCAAGAGGATTTCACGGCTATGCACGTGTGGTATGGCCTTAAATGAACATCACTATTTTTTTCAACATCCAAAATAGTCGTGTGCGTGATCAGGAAGTCGTTTTGTGATTCTGTGACCTTATTACCTCGGTTGACCTTGGCTTTGACCTTAAAACCTTTGCCTCTTAGGGTCAAAAAGGTTCTGTTATAAAGTAATTGCTGTACTAAATTTCTCGTGTGTGTGTGTGTGTGTGTGTGTGTGTGTGTGTGTGTGTGGCGATGCTTTTTTTTTTTGCACTTTTTCCCACGAGGACAGTAGTGCAAAGTAATTATTAACTTCATTGACTGCTATTCATTCACTTTGGAGATTAAATAGTCCCTCTCGCTGATGTACTGTATATATATCCAGTCACAGGCATTGCATACTTGGACAGAAATTATGGGGGTATATTATAAGCACGTTTGCTGTAATTAATTTTAAGCTTAACTCTCATCCAGCGCTTTTAGTGAGAGAGAGAGAGAGAGAGAGAGAGAGAGAGAGAGAGAGAGAGAGAGAGAGAGGTGTAATAAAAGAAAATATGGAGATACAAGGTAAAGAAAGAAAGAAGAGAGGGAGTGGAGAAAGGAAGAGGTCATGGAGGAAGAGACAGTAAAGGGGAAATAGGGTAGGGAAAAGCGGAGAGAGAGAGAGAGAGAGAGAGAGAGAGAGAGAGAGAGAGAGAGAGAGAGAGAGAGGAAGTGCTTGTTTGGAAGTGTGAAAAATCTTATGCATACTATCACTACTTGGCCCTTATTTGTAGCTTCTTAATTCTTACAGTAAATATAAGTGACAAAGTTAATCAGTAAAAAACATTAGATAAGAGACAGAGTTATCAGTAAGAGACAATTTTATCGGTACTTGCAGGCAGAACTACGTAAAACAGAGGGTGATTTATTAATTGCAGTCTCGTAGAAGCAGACACCTGGCGGGATCTTGTGTGTGTGTGTGTGTGTGTGTGTGTGTGTGTGTGTGTGTGTGTGTGTGTGTGTGTGTGTGTGTGTGTGAGTGGGGACGGGAAATTAAAAATGATGCGGGACAGACATTGATTACGCTTGTGTGTGTGTGTGTGTGTGTGTGTGTGTGTGTGTGTGTGTGTGTGTGTGTGTGTGTATGTGTGTGTCCAAAGCATTTCTGTTGAAGTATAGCAAGTTCGTATTCTCGGAGGTTAAGGAAGCTTCCTAACACCTCTTCCTTACCGATTTATTCTCGGATACGGCCGGCTAATATCGCTGTGTACGTTATCTACGCAGAGGATGGTGATATTGGAAGGATTTAAGTAACACAGAAGAGGACGGCAAGGTGTAAACAGGCAAATAAAGCGCTTAGGAAGAGGTGTTAGGGAGTTTACCGAGGAGAATACGGGCCAGTGAGTATTAATAAGTAATAAATAAAGGTACAGATAGAAAAAGGAATATTCAGCGAAGGTACTGACAAAAAAATAATAAATAGCGATGGATTTTGTTTGTACAGACGTGGGGTGAAGGGGTATTAGTGACAGGAATTTGTACATGATGATCCCTTTTCTGCCACTGCGTCATTTTTAATTTATTCTGAAAATTCCCATGCGTTTTTAGAAGCGAAACCTCTCGTAAAGGCAACATTATACGCACTTTGCTCTTTTTCAGTCCATAACCAGAGGAGTTTTTCAGCTAGGGAAGGATCACAGTGATAGGAGGGGTAATGAAAGCTGTCACAAAATACCGCCTGTTGGAAAAATCTCCCCTTAGATTACCATACTCCTCACTGGTTAGCGCAAATATAAGATACGTCATCGGAGTGAAGGAATTAAGGGGTTACATTCTTATTCCCCGTGTGTGCAAGAGATCCTGAGTGATAGAAATAAAATCATACCAGCCAGATGAGAAGAAATATTATAGCTGACGTGGTGAACTATTACACTCAGATGATTATTTTTCCCTTCCCTTCAGACGATTCGGTTAGTTTGCGGGATATTTTCTAATCTGAGGACTTAGATACAGCCTTTATTAAATCCTTCGGTACCAGATATGTTTCCTAAGTTTAGAGTCGCCAAAGGAGAAGAATGAAATAAGGATGAGGTTGTCAGGTTTTAGGGCTCGTTCGTGTAATTGTTGCAAACCAAGGCTCAGCTGAATGTTAACCCAGTAGACTACTGTTCACTAACCCCCTTTTCAGTGGATAGGAAGGGAATTAGGGAATATTTGCATAGCCAGGCAGAGGAGGTCCTGGTTGTTTCAATGACAGTGAATGAAGGTGCCCCTCTTGAGCATCATTCAATAGGATTAATCAGGTAATAGGCTCTATATTATCGGTATTATTACTCATAAGTTCATATTAAAAACAGTATTCACTCAATTTAATGCTACTGTCCCATACACAAGGGCACTAGTCAGGAACTATCTTCCAATGGACTCTTATTATTTTTAAATAAAGGATATGGATAAGAACACAAGTTTTATGAAGATATACTCGTATTTATTGTTTAAAGTGTATTCGAATTGTGTACTTAAAAATAAATTAGAGTCTGACACGCCTTCCGTACCAATGGAATGCCCACTTTACGCACTCTCTGACTTCTCGTTGCTGGTAGTGGTGGAGGCAACCTCTGACTGGTTGTCACGTCCCTCAGTGGCGCAGGCCAGGCAGGGCAGCTTCTTCTCGAGGGCAGCACGGTACTTGGGGTGGCTGATGGCGTACACGATGGGGTTGTACACGGCGTTGGCCTTGGCGAACACGGAGCCCCAGATGGAGAACAGGGGAGTGACGCTGGCCTTGTTGAGCATGCCGGAGTAGTTGATGATGAGGTAGGGGGTCCAGGCCATGAACCACAGGGACACAGTCATCATGGCCACCTTGGCCAGACGGCACTCAGCAGAGGTCTTCTGAGCTTCCTCGCTACGAAGGGACTTAACGCCCATCCTCTTGGCCTGTTCGCGCATCTGCTTCTCGTGGTTGGACACAGCCTGCACGATGAAGAAGTACAGGTAGATGTTGGCAACCAAGGGGATGAAGTAGACGAACACGGAGTAGACGTAGAGGTAGCTGTGAGAGAAAGTGTCCTCTGTGAGGTAGTCAGTACCACAGGCGGTCATGTTGCCCTCAGGCACGTAACGGTTCCAGCCAAAGAAGGGAGGCAGGCACCAGGCAAGAGTAACACCCCAGGTGAAGAGGATCCTCATCATTGCTCCCTTGGAAGTGAGAGGCTCAGCTGCGACACCCTTGACAATGACGTTGTAGCGGTCGAGGGTGATCCACAGCATGGTCCAGATGGAGACGCAGCCAAAGAGGGATCCGAGGAAGGCATAGATCTCACAGAAGAAGGCTCCCATAGTCCAGGTCTGCCAGTAGCAGGAGATGACCATTGGGGGGAACATGGTGAACATCATCAGGAAGTCAGAGAGGGCCAGGTTGACCACCAGCGTGTTAGCTGGGGTTCGGAGAGACTTGGTGTTCATGAAGACCCAGAGGACAACAAAGTTGCCACAAACTGCCAAGAATCCCATAATAACCATGAAGAAGCCGACCAGGCCATACCACAGGGGGTTCATGGGAGGGAACTGGTACCAGTGGGGATCCACCATGTGGAGGATCTCCTTAGGTACGGTGTCAACCACCGTGTAGTTCCCATATGGGTTGGTGGAGGGGAGGGTGTTGGAAGCCATGTTGGCGGGGTTGTCCCAGTATGAAGACATCTGGAAAATATAACAGTCTTTGAAGTATTCGAGCATAATATTTCTTCTTGTATGTGAAATAACAAGAATTACTCGTATTTGATGTTGTTATGCTATAGGTTATGATTTATGTATTCAAACCCTGTCTGAGTTTACTGGATATGAGTAAGTGCACAAACTGTCACAATCGTCCATAAACAAGTGAATAGAACACTGATGTTCATCCACTGTGTAGTCCAGTTCTGAACTGTTTTACTATTCATGTAAGACGACCATAAGAGCATTTTGCCATTTTGTGCATCATTCAGAGACATTTAATGATCAAGTGCCATTACATAATTGGAAATGTATATGAATGACTTCAGATGGAATGTAAAAGCATTGTAGCTTTTTTAGAGACACCAGTGCAAACTGTGATGTAAGGTTATGGTAATTAGGGAGTGTTCAAAAATTTAAGTGTTTTTAACATAACAGAGAAAGATCTGTATAGTATTTGGACAGCAGTAACAGGAAATACCAGTGTTAGTGTGGAATCAGAAAACTGTGGATGACAATACACAAATTTCTATGTTTTTTGAAAAATACAAAGCCAAGAGTGTGGACAATGCCAACAAGTTTGCATGGAAGTGTATGTGGTCATTTGGCGAAATAGGTGAACAAATGATCACTGATGAGATGAATTTGCGGTGGAGGTGGATATGATGGGCAGCTTAACCCCAGATCGGTACAGATCCCTGATCCGATAGTTTAGCACCTGGTCTCAAAGACCATGCAGTGTACCGACCTGTGCTTTCTACCAAATTTTGAATGATTGTGCAGTTGTTGAAGTGGCTGGTGGAATCTGTCACATTTTTATATACCCTGAATCCCTCCTCCACCCTTCCTGCCCAGTGCCGCATCATCTATCATTATTATATTGATATTTGAGTGTGTAAGTAACCCAGCATGTGTCTTGTTTATCCACTCACCTTTCTACTGGTTTGTTGTGGCTGTTGTGATCTGAAGAAATTCCTAAGGACTACTTCAGTCACTTGAGCTCCTGAGTTCTGCTACTGGACGACTGGATGAGTCTACCTGCACTCTCCCTTCTCTGCACATCCCTTATATACCCCACACCCAAGTAGCTTTGCCTCTTTTTCTTACATTACTGCCGTTAAGCTGACTGTGTGTCCTCGGTGCAGAAGGAAGCCTCTTAAGACCCCTCCGTTGCATCTTTTTTGGTAATTATACAACCTCTTGCCTTCATACCTGGTGCTTCTCCCCATCACTGCCTTAGTCTCCCCTACCCCATCACTGCTTCAATCTCCCTTACCCCATCACTGCCATAGCCTCCCTTACCCCATCACTGCCATAGCCTCCCTTACCCCTCGCTGCCATAGCCTCCCTTACCCCATCACTGCCATACCCTTACCCCATCACTGCCATAGCCTCCCTTACCCCATCACTGCCATACCCTTACCCCATCACCGCCATAGTCCCCTTTACCCCATCATTGCCATAGTCTCCCCTACCCCATCACTGCCATAGTCTCCCTTACCCCATCACTGCCATACCCTTACCCCATCACCGCCATAGTCTCCCCTACCCCATCACTGCCATAGTCTCCCTTACCCCATCACTGCCATAGTCTCCCTTACCCCATCACTGCCATAGTCTCCCTTACCCCATCACTGCCATAGTCTCCCTTACCCCATCACTGCCATAGTCTCCCTTACCCCATCACTGCCATAGTCTCCCTTACCCCATCACTGCCATAGCCTCCCTTACCCCATCACTGCCATAGCCTCCCTTACCCCATCACTGCTATAGCCTCCCTTACCCCATCACTGCCATGGCCTCCCTTACCCCATCGCTGCCATACCCTTACCCCATCACAGCCATAGTCCCCTTTACCCCATCACCGCCATAGTCTCCCCTACCCCATCACTGCCATAGTCATCCTTACCCCATCACTGCCATAGTTTCCCTTACCCCATTACTGCCGCAGTCTCCCCTACCCCACCACTGCTTCAATCTCCCTTACCCCATCACTGCCATAGCCTTACCTCATCACTGCCATAGCCTTACCTCATCACTGCCATAGCCTTACCTCATCACTGCCATACTCTTCCTTACCCCATCACTGCTTCAGCCTCCCTAAACCCCTTCAGTACGATGACACTAATCCTCGCACATATACACAGTTTCTTCATAACACAGAAATAACCTCACGTAGTAAAAAAAGATGAATAAATCAGAGTCGCCATAAACTCACATACATCGATTATGATATTTCCGATTTATTTTCGCTTTCCCAGACGATTTATCTTCACTTTCACTGCGCATTTGTTCTCTTTACCGTCAGACGATTTTAGTCATCTATGGAGGGCCGTGTAACTAAGATGGAGGGGGCTAATGGAAGTTAGATTTAACCGTCTCAGCTCGAAAATTATATCCTAAAGGGGAATAGATTGGTTTGAATATAAAAATAGATTAAAAAATACGTAATCGGAGTGCCGGGGTTAACGACTTATGACAGACCTTTCTTCGTAAAAGGGTTAAGGTGAGTAAAGTTAGCTGGTAGTAGACTAAGAAAGAAGGGATTGAATAGGGAGGCTGCCAGAGATCGAGCAGCATGGAGAGCCGCTTTTAGGTAACCAAGGCCGACGTATGCAAATATGTTGGAGTCTTTGTAAACGATATGATGTGGTATTAATGGAAACGTGAAATATTGATATTGACAAGCGTCGTGGGTTGCCAGGTATATAAGGGTTGTGCATATTATCTCCTTGAAGAAAGTTTTAAGAAGTCATTGCTACATCCACGCTGGCCAACCTACACCGACCCTCTTCACAGGGAGTCTTACCCCTCTCCCAACCCCTCAACCCCCTACCGCCACCCCGACCCATCCAGCCTACGATTTTTTCTGCAACATACTTTTCGCTGCGACATACTTTTCTCTGCAACATACTTTTCTGCGACAAACTCTTCTCTGCAGCATACTTTTCTCTGCAGCATACTTTTCTCTGCAGCATACTTTTCTCTGCAGCATACTTTTCTCTGCAACATACTTTTCTGCGACATACTTTTCTGCAACATACTTTTCTCTGCAACATACTTTTCTCTGCAACATACTTTTCTCTGCAGCATACTTTTCTCTGCAACATACTTTTCTCTGCAGCATACTTTTCTCTGCAACATACTTTTCTCTGCAACATACTTTTCTCTGCAGCATACTTTTCTCTGCAACATACTTTTCTCTGCAACATACTTTTCTCTGCAACATACTTTTCTCTGCAGCATACTTTTCTGCGACATACTTTTCTGCGACATACTTTTCTCTGCGACATACTTTTCTCTGCGACATACTATTCTCTGCAACATACTTTTCTCTGCAACATACTTTTCTCTGCAACATACTTTTTCTGCGACATCCTCTTCTCTGCAACATATTTTTTGCAACATACATGTCTGCAACATGCTTTTTCTGCAACATACTTTTTACCGCAACATACTTTTTACTGCAACATACTTTTTACTGCAACATACTTTCTGCAACATACTTTTTGCAACATACTTTTTCTGCAACATACTCTTCTCTGCAACATATTTTTTTGCAAAATGCATTTCTGCGGCATACTTTTTTGGAACAGTTTCTGCAACATACTTTTCTTTGAGAGAGGTGAAGTCAGTGAATGCACAGCGAGGTTCGATGGTGAGGAATTGGAAAATGTGAGTACGTTTAACTACTTGGGCAGTGTGATGAGTAAGGATGGAGGTTTGGAGGGTGAAGTGCTTGAAAGAGTACAGCAGGGAAGAAAGGTTGCTGGTTCCTTGAAAGCAGTGATATGAAGCAGGGAAGTGAGCATGGAGGTGAAAAAGTTACTACATGACAGTATTGTGATACCAACTCTAACGTATGGAAGTGAAGCTTGGACGTTGCTGGAAGGACACAAGTCAAGAGTGAGAGCAGTGGAAATAAGTTATTTAAGAGGAGCCTGTGGAGTCACATGGAGAGACAGGCTGACAAATGAGGATATAAAGGAGCGTTGTGGTGTGGATGTGGATGTGATAGGAAGCGTTAGGAGGAATACACTGAGGTGGTTTGGCCATGTGGAGAGGATGGAGGATGAAAGACTGACGAGGAGAGTGTATGTGAGTGAGGTGGAGGGGGGAAGAGGGAGGGGGAGGCCGAGGATGAGATGGAGGGATGGGGTGGAGAGGTATATGAGAGAGGGGGGTGTGAGTTAGGAGCGGGGCAGTGAAATTGCGGGGGACAGGGCGCCGTGGAGGCGATTTGTTTGTGGCCACCCCGAACGGGATTGAGGCGTCTGGCAATAGATAGATAGATAGACATTTCTGCAACATATTTTTGGCAACATACTTTCTGCAGCACACTTTTTGCAACATACTTTTTGCAACATACTTTTTTCTGCAACTTACTTTTTTCTGCAAAGTACTTTCTGCAACATACTTTTTTTGCAACATACTTTCTGCAACTTGAACATACTTGTGGTTCACTGATTAGCAATGGGCCTTTCGGGTGAAGATGTGGAAAATCTGGTGTTTAACAGGGACGTCTGGGATTGTCACGTATCGCTCATATTGCTGCCTTCATAATTTTTGTAACAACACGGTATGGATAAAAAAGATAGATTGACTTGATCGATACAGAGAGAGAGAGAGAGAGAGAGAGAGAGAGATGGAATGTGCCTCAGGTAAGGAGAATTTAATAACTGAACAGATTTAATGACTGAACAAATTTAATGAATGAACAAACCTGAACGTGGTGGTGTGACATCATGAAACAGACACATACACACCATTTCACTATCAAGAATAATAAGTAGCCTTCATTAATCGTAGGGTGATAGTTCTCCCCCCTCCCCCTCTTTCCCTCTTTCTCTTTTTCTCATTCTGGGTGTTTCACTGAAGGGGATGTGGGGACGGTGACGCTTGGCATGTGACGTGTTAGGTAGATATTGTTCCTTCTGCTCAGTGAATAAATTCAATGTTATATTTTTGCTACTCCTAGACAGTTTTACTTACCGTTGTCTGGGTTTTTCGAAATGGAGGTGGCTAGTTTTTTTTTTTTTTTTTTTTTTTGGGGGGGAGGGGTCCGATTCTGGGCATAGACTTCACAGGCAGTTCCCTGAGGCCTAGCAGTTCTACCTCCTAAGCCCCTCCATTTGCCACCACTTCGGCACTAACACCCACCGTCATGCAGGACTGATGTCTACTGGCATTAGCATGGGCATTTTTACGACACATCGGCGGGTCTCATGGTTGACCAGTAAACTCTACATTAACGAAATTTAAATCCTCAAACTGCTCCCTGCCCCAGCTTGGATTCGAATATGGGTTCATTAGGACTGCAGGTCACCTCCTCTACCACCCAGCCACTGTCACCCCCTTCATTATCCACTTCAATACAAGAGGTCTTCCCTGAGCTAAATAAAATCGTCTGGAGACAGCAGGAATTAAATACACCTGATCGAAGTTTAGAAATATACGGACAGTTCTAGGCATTTCAGTAGAGAACAGTCACTGAATCACCAGTCTCTTGTGTCATCTCTTATGGCCCATCGTGGTTTTCCAAGATTGGTTCTCAGGTTCACATCCCATTAAGCTCTTCTCAGTGATGTACTTTCTATCTTATGCTTGCCCTGCCTTTTCTTGCTCTTCCTGCGCTATATTCTTCACCTTAGGACAGTCTTAGTTAGAAGAGTTAAATCCAGCCTCACTCTGCTTCTCTACAAGGGGGCTGTTCTGTACCATACATAGACAGTCACTTCAGCTGAGAAATACGTTACCGGGATGAGGAGGTTACCCGTTTGGCTCCGGGTGACGTACTTTTACTTTGTTGTTGCAGATACTGGGCAATATTATTAAGCATAGGAAAGGCCTCATACTCAAGGGGTTAATTAAGGCTATATCTAATCTCTCCAGCTCGAAAAGTCTATATCCTGAGTCGCCCTCGTCACCAAGAATACGAACATTAATCCTAAGCCTTGTTCTTGTGTGTGTGTGTGTGTGTGTGTGTGTGTGTGTGTGTGTGTGTGTGTGTGTGTGTGTGTGTGTGTGTGTGTGTGTGTGTGTGTGTGTGTGTGTGTGTGTGTGTGTGTGTGTGTGTGTGTGTGTGTGTGTGTGTGTGTGTGTGAGGGTGAGTGGGTGGGTAGTTGGTTCTTGTGTGTGTGGGGGGGGGGTGCTTGGTTGGGTGTGGTGCAGAAGGAAGCCTCTGAGGAACGCACACCACCGTCTTCCTTGTTAATTATACAACCCCTGCCTTTCTTCCCCAGCTACTTCACGTGTGCGTTTTATTTATATCTACGTACCTGGAACTGATAGAGGGATCCGAGTGTGTTTAGTTGCCTAGTGAATAAATTCGTAACAACTCTGGATTCACAAATTAACGATTTACTGTCTTTCGTGGTTCGGTTTTTTATTTGTAGAAAGGACGATGGAGTCAAAGTGTAGGCTGAGACTGGCACGTTGTCACGGATCTTATAAGACATTTCGATTTTTTTCCCAACAGCTTCCAGCAACTGTTGGGAAGTAATCCGCTGGTTGTGGCACTAGTTTTTAGCTGTAAGTCCATAGAAAACATCTGAAATACTATAGTCAACGTCAGTATGTATGTGCAGTATGTACGAATAAATGTAAGTAGGCTATATATGTATGTGTGTTTGAGGGAAGAACTAGGAGATTAGGTTCATCCCATACCTCTTGTTCTATCTGCAATGGCAAATCATAAGGAGAGGCCTTACCTCCTACATAAGGATGGGGGTTTTCAGTTCACCAGCTTCTGCCATTCATATTTACTTTATATGAAATGCTTGATCAGCTCTTTCCATTTGTCTTTTGTATCCCATTCCTAGTAGAAATTTTAAGTTATAATTAGTGATATCATCTAGCTTACGCCACTGACATTGTGTGAATTGAAATGTAATATCACTTTTAAGAATTATCTGTTCTATATACAGGGTTGGCCATAAGTTGCTGTCACCAGTTTTGTGTGTTGCAGGGACAGGTTAGTCTTCTGGTGTGATTTTCAGAGATAGTATTTGACTCCATCATGAAATTATTGATCAGCTATGGGGTCAGAGAACGTAAAAAATAAACATTATAAAGCAAGAAAATATTTAAGGCAGTTGGAAAATGATGCAAGGTAGACATTGGTTCTCCTGACTGACCTGTCCCCGCAGCACCAGAAAGTTACGTTGTGTATTATATGAACCAACCAGTATTTTGTGCAGAAACTACAGAGTTTAGTAATTGGCCACAAGAACAGTCTTTAAAAATGCTGTGGAGTTTTATTAGGGTACACTGAGAAATGTTTGAGGTCACAGAATTCATGTGGTAAAAGGAGTTCAGTTAGGTTACTTGAACTGCCTAAGCGTTCTCAGACTTCTCGTTGCTGGTGCTGGTGGAGGCAACCTCTGACTGGTTGTCACGTCCCTCAGTGGCACAGGCCAGGCAGGGCAGCTTCTTCTCGAGGGCAGCACGGTACTTGGGGTGGCTGATGGCGTACACGATGGGGTTGTACACAGCATTGGCCTTGGCGAACACGGAGCCCCAGATGGAGAACAGGGGAGTGACGCTGGCCTTGTTGAGCATGCCGGAGTAGTTGATGATGAGGTAGGGGGTCCAGGCCATGAACCACAGGGACACAGTCATCATGGCCACCTTGGCCAGACGGCACTCAGCAGAGGTCTTCTGAGCTTCCTCGCTACGCAGGGACTTAACACCCATCCTCTTGGCCTGTTCGCGCATCTGCTTCTCGTGGTTGGACACAGCCTGCACGATGAAGAAGTACAGGTAGATGTTGGCAACCAAGGGGATGAAGTAGACGAACACGGAGTACACGTAGAGGTAGCTGTGAGAGAAAGTGTCCTCTGTGAGGTAGTCAGTACCACAGGCGGTCATGTTGCCCTCAGGCACATAGCGGTTCCAGCCAAAGAAGGGAGGCAGGCACCAGGCAAGAGTAACACCCCAGGTGGACAGGATCCTCATCATTGCTCCCTTGGAAGTGAGAGGCTCAGCGGACACGCCCTTGACGATGACGTTGTAGCGGTCGAGGGTGATCCAGAGCATGGTCCAGATGGAGACACAGCCGAAGAGGGATCCAAGGAAGGCATAGATCTCACAGAAGAAGGCTCCCATAGTCCAGGTCTGCCAGTAGCAGGAGATGACCATTGGGGGGAACATGGTGAACATCATGAGGAAGTCAGAGAGGGCCAGGTTGACCACCAGCATGTTAGCTGGGGTTCGGAGAGACTTGGTGTTCATGAAGACCCAGAGGACAACAAAGTTGCCGCAAACTGCCAAGAATCCCATAATAACCATGAAGAAGCCGACCAGGCCGTACCACAGGGGGTTCATGGGAGGGAACTGGTACCAGTGGGGATCCACCATGTGGAGGATCTCCTTAGGTACGGTGTCAACCACCGTGTAGTTCCCATATGGGTTGGTGGAAGGGAGGGTGTTGGAAGCCAGGTTGGAGGGGTTGTCCCAGTATGAAGACATCTGGAAAAAATAACACCCATAGAAGCAATGCAATGTAATCTGCTTATTAAGTAGATAATAGGTGTTGTTAAAGTTATTTATTTTATCCGACACTCCAATCATTTTCAGGCATTGTAATGAAATGGTATAACAGAGAAGTGGCACATGGTCTTGGGAGCAGTGGTAAGTAGAACTGTGGGTGTGAAAGTATAGACACAACTGTCCTGCACTTTCATATGTAACATGTGCATGAGAGTATTTCTAATTTTTTGTATAGCATTTAGACGCAAAGTCAGTACTGTGGACAATGGATTTAAGTTTCCATGGAAGTGCATGTACAGTTACTCGGCGAGATAGAAAGACGAATGATGCTTACAAGATTAGTGCGATGTATAAAGGGAAGTACTGTAAAGTGGATTGACTATGTTGAGCGACTGTAGAATGACAATTAACACAGAATAGTTATTGGGGTAGAAAACTGAATAAGAAATAGGCAAGTTAAGAACCAGATGGAAGGGCAAATCAGTAGAGTGAATGTGGTACAGCGACGTATCGAGAGGACAAATTTTGTCTTACCTTGGGTTTTGTTATATTCGTTATGTAGGAAACGAGTGATCAGATTATAAATATTTACTGTACAGTGACTTTTATGTTATGGAGAATTCTTTTCCTCTTTGAAAAGATTATTTTATGTAGGCAAATCTGTATGTTTCATCTCTCTCCACTCACCTTGCTTCTGGAGTGCTTTAGCTATGTGAGCTGAAGAATTTCCTGTGGACTACTTCAGCCACTGAAGCTGATGAGCGCTGCTACTGGACAACTGGGTCAGTCTGTCTGCACTATCCCTCCTGTACACCTGCCTTATATACCTGTAACCCGCCAGGTGTCCCAGGATTATTACTGCTAAGCTAACTGGGTACTCTAGGTGCAAAAGGAAACCTCAGAGGAGTACCAACCTGCAACTTTTTTCGATAATTATGCTTCCTCTCACCTTCCCTCATTCGCGTGTATATTTTCTTTGCAGTTCTGGCAGCTGAGATACATATTACCAAAATCTCATGTTCTGCTCTATTTTTATTTTTGTCCCGGTGAGAGAACGTACTTTTACTTGTTATTCTTGCTACCACCAAACTATTTTAATCAGCCTACGACAAACCTCTAACAGTGGAGTTACTGAAGGCTATGTCTCACCCCTCGGGTTCAAAAAGTATTTCCCTTGGTAAATAAAACTGTCTGGGAACAACGAGAAAAATGAAAAAGAAAAGCATCTTTGGATTGAAGGAGTTAATGGTGTTCCACGATCACAGATACAAGCAGCCTTTGAGAACCATAAGTTGGTAGCTGGAACACTTTTACTCGTGTAGCTATTCACGGACAAGATAACTGGTAAAGGCCAAACCTATTGATTTTAAAGACTCTAGCCTCCACCACCAGCAATCTCACTGTGCAAGAGTTTACTAATGCCATAGATGAGCAACTAAGCTATCCTTGGTTGTGTTACTTCATATACATAATTAGCCTGTGGTAAGGACAAGTTTCGTTAACATTCAAGGTTCTGCAAGCCTTTCCCTCCCCCACCCCCAGCACTCCCTTTAGATAACAGATTAAGGATGCTCTGTCTTACAATATCGAGGAGGTCGTCTTTGGGCAAGCATTTCTAAATACACAAAAGTAATGTGGTAAAAAATCAACCCCATTGTTTTCAGGGTTCTAGATCATTCTTCCCCTCCTGCACCCCACCAGGAAT
Source organism: Coenobita brevimanus (assembly GCF_032717465.1). NCBI lineage: Eukaryota > Metazoa > Arthropoda > Malacostraca > Decapoda > Coenobitidae > Coenobita > Coenobita brevimanus. The sequence goes on from NC_137059.1 coordinate 1,641,342, forward strand.
CACAGCCTGTGGAACGTAATGGGAAAACTAAAGGAAATGAAGTACAGCACACAGCTTGATTTAGCAGTCTTTTTCTTTTTAATCATGATTTTCCATAGCTTTCTCAAGTTCAGATTGAATGGCAAGATTTAAAGTATGAATTGTCAGTGTCATGGGTATCAGTCAGAAAGGAGGATAGTTCATTGTTCCTTTTCTCCCCTACTTCCAATCAATAATTTCAATTCTGCTTTAATCCATTGAACAATGTCTTTTTTAATACATTTGTAGCCATCCTCTGTTCATTAAAATCAGTTTAGAATATCGTTTTCGAACTGGGGGTTATATAAAATCTAAAAAAATTCCTTCAGTACGAGAGACTTTCCTTAGCTTGGATGAAATAGTCTGGTGGCAGCAAGACACCTAAAAAGCACATCACCCGAACTGAAAGGATTAGATAAAGGTGATGGTGGGATCGATTTAGGCCTGTTCCCTCACCCACACATGGATGAGGGCTTCCAGTATAAGCTTCTACCATTTCAAGTTACCTTCTATATAATTGAAATAGATGATAAGTACCCTTTTTTCTATATCCCATGTTTTTTACACAATTTAAGTGTCATCAAGTGGGTTGGTGGAAGTTTGGTGCACCTTCCCGTACAACAACTAACTCAAAGACAAGTGGCCTTCCTTTAGGGGATTGTGGCATCTGGCTATAGATGGGAATCTGAAAATATATTATGCGTTACTGTTTACATTACACTAGTAAAATCTGAGAACTAGTGTGTAGAATATAAGTCATCTGTTAGAAAGGTTTTGTGCAAAAACTACAACCAGTTTTAGTTACTGACAGCAAGGAAAAGTCTCAAGAAATGCTGTGGAGTTTTATTAGGGTGTGGCGAATGACATGTCTCGAGATCAGATAATCCAGGTGCCAACACAAATTCGAAAATTTGAACTCTCTATGCGGTCTCAGACTTCTCGCCAGTGGTTGCAGTAGAGGCAACCTCTGACTGGTTGTCACGTCCCTCAGTGGCACAGGCCAGGCAGGGCAGCTTCTTCTCGAGGGCAGCACGGTACTTGGGGTGGCTGATGGCGTACACGATGGGGTTGTACACGGCGTTGGCCTTGGCGAACACGGAGCCCCAGATGGAGAACAGGGGAGTGACAATCGGCTTGTTGAGCATGCCGGAGTAGTTGATGATGAGATAGGGGGTCCAGGCCATGAACCACAGGGACACAGTCATCATGGCCACCTTGGCCAGACGGCACTCAGCAGAGGTCTTCTGAGCTTCCTCGCTACGAAGGGACTTGACGCCCATCCTCTTGGCCTGTTCGCGCATCTGCTTCTCATGGTTGGCTACAGCCTGAACGATGAAGAAGTACAGGTAGATGTTGGCAAACAGAGGGAGGAAGTAGACGAACACGGAGTACACGTAGAGGTAGCTATGTGAGAAGACATCCTCAGTGAGGTAGTCAGTACCACAGGCGGTCATGTTGCCCTCAGGCACGTAGCGGTTCCAGCCAAAGAAGGGAGGCAGGCACCAGGCAAGAGTAACAGCCCAGGTGAAGAGAATCCTCGTCATTGCTCCACCAGTGGTCAGAGGCTCAGCGGACACGCCCTTGACGATGACGTTGTAGCGGTCGAGGGTGATCCAGAGCATGGACCAGATGGAGACACAGCCGAAGAGGGAACCTAAGAAGCCATAAACCTCACAGAAGAAGGCCCCCAGAGTCCAGGTCTGCCAGTAGCAGGCAATGGCCATTGGAGGGAACATGGTGAACATCATGAGGAAGTCAGAGAGGGCCAAGTTGCAAACCAGCAGGTTGGCTGGGGTTCGAAGAGACTTGGTGTTCATGAAGACCCAAAGGACGACGAAGTTGCCACAAACTGACAGGCAGCCCATGACGACTACGAAGAAGCCGAGCAGGCCGTACCACAGGGGGTTCATGGGAGGGAACTGGTACCAGTGGGGATCCACCATGTGGAGGATCTCCTTAGGTACGGTGTCAACCACCGTGTAGTTCCCATATGGGTTGGTGGAAGGGAGGGTGTTGGAAGCCATGTTGGCGGGGTTGTCCCAGTAAGACATCTGCGGTGATAAGATATACTGAGTTATTCAAGTAGTTAACATCTTGGATAAGACATTATAGTGCGAAATATCTACATAAGTACTGTTTTAAATGAGCATACCTAAACATTTTTATCGTGCAATGTGACATTGTGGGATTGCAGATCATTAAGTGAGATTCGATTCCACTTGATTGTTACTAACTAAAATCTCATGATACAATGGCAGTTTGGAAACAGAATACGAGACTTATTCACCAATACTGTACAGTTGTGAAATGAGTGAGATGGCAGCAAGAGACAGATTATGGAGGAGAGTTAGAGGGAAGCTGAAAAATATGTTGCTGGAAAATTCGTACGTACAAAATTAAGTTTTATTTTCATTTCTCGAGGGATTGGTTGATTGTTTAAAGTGGCCATTTGTTGTTCTTAATCCCTTTACAATTATGGCATCCTTTTTTGTTTAATTAGTGCAGTCTCTGGACGACTTTATGCAGCTTCCGAAAAATCTCGTACTGAAAAGGTTTATGAAGAGTGTATGTAAAGCCTCAAGTTCGAAAATTCCTAAGCTGAATCAGATAGACTTGAAGGTGACAAGAATATAATGAAAAGTGCACCACCGAAGCGAAAGACCCGTTACCTCATTACAAGTCTTCCTTATACAGAATAAAACAGTCTAGAGGAAGCAACAATATAACTTGAGAGGCAACATGTCCCATCGTTTGTTTATTATGTATATAAATTAGTGTATTTGCTTGTTACTCATGTGAAAGGAATCATTGAACTAACAGGCAAGAGGGCACGTTCGAATCAAAACTCTTTCAATACCGCGTTTGAAGCTGATTAAAACATGTGTCCTTACTGGGAAGAATGTTTTGGCGTCTGGTGATTCCTCATGACTCTCTTATTTATTTATTTATTTATTTATTTATAGAATTATTTTAAAGGTTCCAATCGAAAATCTTAGAACTGCGTCTCGAAATGCCACATCCAGGTACATGCACAGTATTATTTAGGTGAATCAGTGCTGAAATACAGGCGTGAGACCATGGCAAAGAACAATGGTGAAAATAAGATGAAAAAATCCTTTGGGAATTGTAAAAAGTGTCATCATCCTACTGAAAAGGTTGATGACGATTGCCCTCATCAATACATAGCATTTTCCCTAAAGCTATCTGCTGCATGACACACATCCTAATTTTATACACATGATCACACTCTCTTAGTTCTCGCATCCTTGTCCTCCATCCCAACAGTCTCACTTGCATACACTCCTAGTTAGTTTCTCACCTCCATTTTTTGTATGTCCGTCTGTGAGCATACATGTAGACTTGACACACCGTTTTCTGTGGCCCAGTAGTCCTCAAACGTGCCATCGTCTTCTCATGTCACCACTTTGATGCTACTGAATACGTCCTAGAGTTGTCTCATTTAGGACTGACGTAATGGCGTTAGTGGGGGGGTTTGTGGTACGTCTATGGGTCTTGTGGAAGATTAGCAAAGGCTGATTTTAACGAATTACAGATCGCCAAGGATAAATCACCCTCCCCTCTGTGTTCAATACCCATCTATCCTCAATACTCGTAACTCGCTGGAAAATGGCAGTTCAGGC
>NC_137059.1:1647500-1662500 GCF_032717465.1 Coenobita brevimanus
TCTGCTTCCTCCTTCTTAAAGTTCAACCAATTGTGGAATCCGGACACCTTACCGTCCTTCACTTCGCCTACGAACACGTGCTCGAAGCCAGAAGAGGCAATGTTCCTTCCCCCTCTCTTGTACTGTGAGAACCAGATATCGTCTAGGACCTGTCGCAGCCCTCCCGAACCCGTCAGTAGGTCTGTAAGTACGTAGGTAGGTAGGTAAGTAGGTATACTGTGAGGAAGATCCGTAGGTAGGTAGGTAGGTGAGTAAATAGGTATATTGTGAGGAAGATCCATGGGCAGGTAGGTAGGTAAGAAGGTATATTGTGAGGATCCGTAGGTAGGTAGGTAAGTAAGTAGGTATATTGTGAGGAAGATCCGCAGGTAGGTAGGTAGGTAAGTAATTAGGTACATTGAGAGGAAGATCCGTAGGCAGGTAGGTAGGAAAGAAGGTATATTGTGAGGATCCGGAGGTAGGTAGATATGTAAGTAGGCATATTGTGAGGAAGATCCGTAGGTAGGTAGGTAGGTATGCTTCATTTTTATATATGCAAGGAAGGAAGAACCCAAGGCCAAAATCCCGCAAGACCGTTCCTCAAAAAAAACAAAAAAAAACAAAAAAAAAGATAAAAGAGAGCAAAATTCGAGATCCGTTCATATCGATTGAATATGTAAGTAGGTTGGTACTTTAGTAGATAGGTAGGTAGGTGAGCAGAGTGGATAAATTTAATAGGTAAGTAGGTTGGTATTTTAGTAGGTAGGTAGTTAGGAAGGTAGATAAGGTGAGTACATAAACTGACCAGGTCCGCAGACAGGTAGGTAGGTAGGTAGGTTAGTAGACAGGTAGGTAGATAGGTAGGTAAGTAGACAGGTAGGTAGGTAAGTAGACAGGTAGGTAGGTAAGTAGATAGGTAGGTTGGTAGGTAGGTGTATAAGTAGACAGGTAGGTGGACAGACAAAAGCCACACCTACCCTCACACCAAAACACTCACTCTTGCGCCTCAAAAATCCCTCTAGTTCCTTCATAACATTGGTGGCCATAACAGCATCCAGGAAGGCCACCTCCTCTGCTCTCTCCCCCTGCGTGGCCACCTCCCTCTGCCTTGTGTCTGCCACGTAATTGTCCAGAAGGTTGGCCATGGCGCGAACTGTGGCCTTCTGCATCACCACCAGAGGCATGGACGAGATGAGGCTGTGGGCAGGTTAGGTTAGATTAGGTTAAGTTAGGTTAGGTTAGGTTAGACTGGATTCATTTAGATTAAGTCAATTGAAGATGGGTGGGTTTTCATAAAGGGTGCTTAAGATAGATGAAGTTAGAATGGACTTAACAGATAAAGAGGAAGGACTTAAGTTGGGTTAGACTGGGCTAGGTTACGTTGGGTAAGGGTTAGGATGGGTTAGGTTCATTTAGGTTAGGTTAGGTTAGGTTGGGTTGGGTAAGGGTAGGATGGGTTAGGTTATAGGCTGTCTTGGGGAAATATACCGTAGGTCAAGTTAGATCAGCTCGGAATGATGGGGCAGAAGCATGAGAAAAAGGGCTAGGTTAGGGTGGGCTAGGTAAGGTTGAACTGGGTTAGGGTAGTTTAGATTAAATTAGCTTATGTTAGTTTACATTAGACTGAGGTAGGTTTGGATGATTGCTAGGTGGTTGTTGTCCAGGAGCTTGAGAGAGAGAGAGAGAGAGAGAGAGAGAGAGAGAGAGAGAGAGAGAGAGAGAGAGAGAGAGAAAGGTGGGGGAGGAAAGAAAGGGAGAAAGGAAGAGAGCGTGAGGTGTGAGAGTGCCCTTCCAACTTACTTATTAGGAGCATTGTCAGAGGTAGCACTGCCAGATGTCTTTCCCTGGTAGCTAAGTGTAGGTTGTGCTAATCCCGTGTCAACCCTCAGTAGGTCCTCTGATGCGCGACGTAGCTCCTCGGTAGATAAGCTACTTCCGCCACTTCCTCTGTTACTGCCCCTGCTACTTCCACCTCCCCTGCTGCCACCCCCTCTACCGCCCCCTCTTCCTGTGTTGGCTGAAACGAAGTGGATATTTTGTTTAGTGTTGGGATTTAGGATCTCTCTGTTTCTGTTACTGTTACTGGCCCTGTTACTGTTACGTCTACCTCCCCTGCTTTCTCCATCTCTGTTTGCATCACCTCGACGTTTTGTGTTGGCTAAAAGTTCATAAAACCTTTGTGTTACTGTGGAATTCTATGCTTAGGAGGTCTGTATTACTGCTACTTCTCCTCCTGCTTCTGCTACTGTTGTTGCTGCTGTTCTGCTGCTGTTACTGCTCCTGTTGCTGCTACTGTTACTGTTACTCATTCCTCCCCTGCTACCACTTTCGCTTGGCATGACCTCTGCTGGCTGAAAATACTTAATAATTTGTTACGTGTATGTTTTCTTTGTTATTTATTTGCTGTCTCTGCTAATTTCACCTTTTTGATCGCCACCCCTGGTTTCCTCATCTGTACTGTACCTGTCATCATCATCATCATCATCATCATCATCATCTTCTTCTTCTTCTTCTTCTTCTTCTTCTCCATCATCATCATCATCATCATCATCATTATCATCATCAACTGTGGAACTCAATTCATACCACACTTCCTACCACACCTGCTCCAGTTCCTACCACCCCTTCCTCTCTTCCTACCACAACACCTGCTACTTCTGCCTCACTTGCTACCACAATTCCTACCAAAGTTCCCACCACACCTTCCACGGTCCTTACCACAGTTCTCACCATACCTACCTCACTCCCTCACGCAATTCCTACTACACGTACCACAATTCCTACCACAGTTCCTACCACACCACCTACCCCAGTTATTCTCCGGAGCTGCGTTGGCTGGAATAATCTCTTCTTCCACCACAGGCCGTCTGGTTGTGGTAGTTGTGGTGGTTGTGGTAGTTGTGGTTGTGGTGGAGGTGCTCTTACGGGCGCATGCCACCACGCCTTGAGAGAGAGAGAGAGAGAGAGAGAGAGAGGGGGGGGAAGAAAGGAAAGAAGAGGAGGTGGAAGAAGTGGAGAGAGAGAGAGAGAAAGGGAGGGAGGGAAGAAGGAAGAGAGGAGAGGAGAGAGAGAATAAAATTAGAATTATTTCAGAGTATAATTTTTAAAAAGAAAAAGGTACAGCGCCAGACAGACAGACAGACATATAGACAGACAGACAGACATAGATAGAGTAGCCAAAAGACAGACCGGCTGAGAGGACAGACAGACAATTAGACAGATAAAAAGACAGGGAAATTCATAAAGAGAAAGACAGACAGTGACAAAGACAAGAGAACAGCCAGATATACAGTAGATAGTGAGAGACAGACACACAGATGGACAGACAGATGAAGAGAGGTAGACAGAGTGATAGACAGTCAGACAACAGATAGATAAAAACAGATAGACAATTAGATAAAGGAAAAGATAGACAGTGACGAAGACAGGACAGACGGATAAAGAAAGTGACAGATAGACACAGACAAAATGACCAGTAACTCAGTAACTCTCAAGTACTCCACGGTAACAGGTAGCGAGTAACAGTAACGTAGCAATGACGAACGTAATGCGGTAGAACATTACAAATAGTCCCAAGGCAAGGTAGCACACTAACACAGCTCAGCACAGGACCTAACACGACAGTAACGTAACAAAACATCTCCACAGCCTACATAAGTCTAACACAGACCCACATAACACTGATCCACACACCACAGCACCGTAATGATAGATACGTCACAGTGCTAAGGAACTCTATAACACATAAATATATTTCTTAACACAACGGTAGCGTAAGAGAGATAAGCTCCAGAGAAAGAGAACACAATACATCGTCCCTAAAATAACACAGGAACTAGGACGACAAAAACGTAATTCTTTTCACGCTTTTATTTTTCTGTTTACCTTAAGACTTTACTTAAAATTTCCCATAGATTTAAGTAATTTTTCATTCATCTTTAAATAATATTGTAACCTACTTTCTATTATTATTATTCTTTTTTTTAAGCAGAAGATGCACAGAGGAGGGAAAAGCAATTTAAATATCTAATAATTCCATACACATCGTCCACCCTTGCCCACCTTCTTTCCTCTCTCTCTCTCTCTCTCTCTCTCTCTCTCTCTCTCTCTCTCTCTCTCTCTCTCTCTCTCTCTCTCTCTCATCTTGGGAAGTGAGTCTTTGATATTAATAATCCAGTGGTTCGTATTCTCATCGTGAAAGAAGCTCCCTAACACCTTTTCATAAGCGATTTATTTTGCTTATGACACCTGGCCGTCCTAATTTGTGTTATATAAAGCCTTCTGACGTTGCCATACTCAACATCAGTAACGTGCTAAAGGATACTAACCTGCCGTATCCAAAAATAAATCGCTGAGGAAGAGGTGTGAGGGAACTTCCTTACCTGGCGAGAATATTAATCAGCGACTCACCTGCCGCAGCACACAGCAGCACCAGAAAGCACAGATACAGCAGCCGACCCTTCATAGTGTAAACGCGGGGCAAAAAGTTAGGGATCCAACGTTCTTTTCACTGTATTTCGTCACTGTATCTTGTCACTGTACTCTATCACTGTATTCTATCACTGTATTCTGTCACTGTATTTTATCACCGTACTGTACCACTGTATTATATTCTATCACTGTATTTTTATCACTGTATTCTATCACTATTTTGTCACTGTCGTCACTATAGCACTTCGTATACTAATGCCTAGGAATAGTGGGTGAGGATGAGAGAGGCTTAGCTGCTAGGAGGTGCTTAGGAATGCTAGGAAATTATAGGAAGAGTTGCCTTGAAGTCCTAGTAAGGGCTTAGAGGTTAGGATGGGCTAGGATGATGGAAGCAGAGGCAAGAGAGTATTAATGTTGCTAGGATAAGAATTAAGGGTAATAATAGATACAATGTGACTCCTAGATAGTGCTATATGAACAGGAACTAGGAAACTGAAAGCTAGGAATGGTTAGATATGTTTAGAAGGGACTAGGACGTGCTAGGAATATTTATAGGTATATTAGTGACTGAGATATGCTAGGAATATTTGAGTATATCAGGACTGGCTCTGAATAGGTTTGGAAGGTTGCAGAGTATGTTAAAACAGCTGAAATATGCTAGGAACGTGAGTATAATGCTGGAATATGTTTGGAATATCTGAAGGTATATATTAGAGGTGACCAGAGTATGCTAGGGTTATATGAGAGTATGTTAGGTGAAGCTCATATGTTCCAGAGCATATCAGGAAAGTTGAACAATGCTAGGAACGACTGATAGCATATTGGGTATACTGGAATATACTAGAAATGTCTAAAAATATATGTATGGAAAGATGAGTATGCTAGGAGTAGAAAAGAGTATGTTAGACGGAGCTGAAATGCTGTAGGGTATATCAGGAAAGTTGAAGCATGCTAGGAATGTCTCAAAGTATAACAGAAACAGCTAAAAAGTGCTAGGAGTTGAAGGAAAACCACTACAGGAGCTTCTGGGCTGTGCTAGGAGCCTGTGCTAGGTCCTGGGATGTGCTAGGAGCCGCTGCTAGGTCCTGGATGAGCTAGGAATGTGGGAGAGAGGCTGGGTGTGGAGAGAGTGAGTGTACAGCTCCCTCCCCATTCGGATCGTCCTTGCCCCTCCCCTTTCCTCTTCCCTCCCCCCTCCCCCCGTTTCCTCCCCTCTCTCTCCTTCATTGTCTCCCTCCTCCTTCTGCCCCTCCCTTTTCTCTCTCCTCTCTCTCCCTCTCCTCCCTTCTCGCCCTCCCTTTTTCTCTCTCTCTCCTCTCTATTTCACCTTCCTTTTATTTCTTCTCTTCGTTGTTTTTAAGTTCCCTCCATCTCTTTTCTTGTTTTTCCTGTTCCTCTCTCTCTCTCTCTCTCTCTCTCTCTCTCTTCTCACCTCGCACGTAGCTCTCCTTCACATACTGTTAATTCACAAAAGTCCTAAGTCTCGTGAATAGATTGTGTCTATTTTCGACTCTACGTTCTCCTCACATAAGGCGGAATTCCCCAAGTGTTATATCAAGGGCTTAGTATATTTTGGCTCATTTGTTTTGGTAGTGACGTCATGCTGTTGGTTTTGCATTCACACTTCGTAAAATCAAATCAACCTCCATTAATACTGACTCTATTGATCATATTCTCTATTTTGTGTGGAAATCATAATATTAAATCTATTAGAAGTCTTGTTAGGTCAGTAAAACATGGAAAATAATATCATCACTTTTTGTACTTGCATTCTGTAAACGTAGAAATAAGCATCCTCTGTTGGTCAAAGTTTCTCCTAATGTTCTCAATAATTTGTATGGAAATTATGGTGCTCTGTCCCACACGAACTCTTAAGTTAGTAAAATGCTAAAAAAAAAAAAACAATATATCACCTTTTATATTCACATTCTCTATCTTCAAATGAGCTTTTCCCAATTATATTTATTTCCACTGATTATTCCCTCCAGTTGATATGAAGATTGTAAGTCTAAATCGATTGTGAGCTCCGTTAAGCTAGTGTAATAAATATAGCCTATACAATAATGTCGTCAGGAAACGTACAGAGATAGAGGCTTGTGACTCCCGGCAACTTTAGCAAGAACAGATGCCAGCTACTCAAATTTATACCGTTTATTTTGAGCACCTGTTTTGCGTGCCTTCTACAGGTGTCCTCATCCCCCACTGACACAATTACCTGTTTCTCTGGCCAGGTGTGTTGTTGGGCGCTTCCTCACCTGCTTATGACGTAATTTCACCTTTTATTCTTTTCTCCAAACGATTTTAGACAGTTAAATGGACTCCTCTTGTGGTAAAGGGGTAAATGGAGACTGTATTTATTATCTCTAGTTTGAAAATATCTCCCAGAGTATGATCGTCAGGAGATGTGAAGAAAATAATACATCATCTTGGTGAAGGGGTTGGTAAAGAAAGCAGGCATAGAATTCTGACTCTCCTCCCATCCCAAATGCTCTCTTGATTCTGTGTGTGTGTGTGTGTGTGTGTGTGTGTGTGTGTGTGTGTGTGTGTGTGTGTGTGTGTGTGTGTGTGTTGCAGTTTTTCCATCCATACATCTCAACCATCAATTAAGCATATTTTTTCCTAACAAGTAGAGCAACAATAATGATGATGATTTACAGTAAATGCTGCTGCTACTGATGATGATGATGATGATGATGCACAGACTCCTAAGCAAAGTAGCACCACGTAAACTCTAAGTACAGCTGTGTACTGGCGAATAGAAGTGACGTGAGACCGGATGTCATGTAGATAAGAGGGGTGTTAGGCAGCGTCCTGTTAGTGCAAGTAAGGGCACACCACACGACACATAGAGTACTGTTTATTTACCATCATACTTTACTGTCTTTGTCACCACACTCACTGTTATATCATTGTCACCACACTCACTGCTTCATCTATATCATCACACTCTTATCATTGTCACCACATTCACTGTTACATCATTGTCACCACACTCACTGGTATACCATTGTCACCACACTCACTGTTTTATAATTGTCATCACATTCATTGTTCTATGATATCACCACACTGTTGACACCACTACATCACTTGCACATCACCGTACCACAGCCACACTACACCACTGTGCCAACACACACACACACACACACACACACACACACACACACACACACACACACACACACACACACTCCACCACCACCACCGCAACGAAACACACCGCATATAGCACCCAACCACACTCCACAGACCAGTGTATACAGAGAGGGAGACAGAGACAGACGGACAGACAGAGAATCACCTCTATTATCTAAATTAATTCCATGAAAATGTCTATGAGTACCTTTTCAATAATGTGGGTTTTTCATTTATATTTTTTCCTTTCGTCAGACGATTTTATGCACCTTAGGAGAGACGTCTTGTAGGGGAGGGGTTGATGAAGGCCGTATCTAACCCCTCCAGGTCACAGAGTCTCCCATATGCTAAATAAAATCGTCTGGAGATAGCGTGACTAAGATTAGCCTCCTTCCCATTGTGTGATACAGTTTTGTTTGTGTGTGTGTGAGAGGCAGGGTGTTTTGTTCTCACGCTGATAGGTGTGTGTGTGTGTGTGTGTGTGTGTGTGTGTGTGTGTGTGTGTGTGTGTGTGTGTGTGTGTGTGTGTGTGTGTGTGTGTGTGTGTGTGTGTGAGAGAGAGAGAGAGAGAGAGAGAGAGAGAGAGAGACAGAGACAGAGAGAGAGACAGAGAGACAGAGAGGGGGAGAGAGAGAGACAGACAGAGACTGGGAGAAAATTGTATGTAGAGGTTTATTGTGTGTGTGTGTGTGTGTGTGTGTGTGTGTGTGTGTGTGTGTGTGTGTGTGTGTGTGTGTGTGTGTGTGTGTGTGTGTGTGTCTGTGTCTGTGCCTGTGTATGCTCCTACTTCCTCTCCAGGCAAAGAAAACACCTCCAATTTACTATCTTTACTTCTCCCCCTGGGCACATCGCCCCTCTTAAATGTCAGGATAAGCGCTTCCCACCAAGACCTTCCCGTTGTAACTCAGCGTCCACGTTTGCACTCGGAACTGATTGCCATTCATCTGGACGGGACACAAGGAGTCAGGTCTGGCCAGGAAACACACGGTATAGGTAGCCAGCTCCAGTTCAGGCGACGTACCGATGAACATAGAACCGATCCTCTTGGGTTCAGTCAGCCAGGTGAAGTGGTCCATGAGCACTTCACCCTGAGGACCAGATGGAGTTAGTTTATTGTGTGTGCTGAGGCATACGTGAAAAAAATAGAGTGTGGGTGGACGCTTGCTTGTGTTGGTTGGAAAGGTGTGTGTGTGTGTGTGTGTGTGTGTGTGTGTGTGTGTGTGTGTGTGTGTGTGTGTGTGTGTGTGTGTGTGTGTGTGTGTGTGTGTGTGTGTTTCTTGACTTTAGTTTGTGTGTGAGTGTTCTTCTTGACTCTTGTAGATGTGTTTAATTCTTGCCTCAGATTGTTGTTGCTGTTCTGTGTGTGTGTGTGTGTGTGTGTGTGTGTGTGTGTGTGTGTGTGTGTCTACTGTCCTCATATGCACATTTACCAATCCAGTCTCTCTCACCTTGCTTCCCAGATCCACAATTTTCTCGTATCCCTCATAGTTCAGGTCTCCTTCCGCCTCCTCCTTCTGGAAGCTCACCCAGTTGTGGAAGCCAGACACCTCCCCGTTCTTCAGCTCACCGACAAAAGAGTGCTCGAAGCCAGACGAACCCAGTGGGCCTCCCGAACGGGTGTACATGTCGAACCAAATCTCATCTATGTAGTCCCTTAGCGAGCTGGATAGAAGGTCTGGTGATTGAGATAGATAAATAGAGAGAGAGGGAGGGGGAAGAGAGAGAGAGAGAGTTGATTTGCTTTCACCTAACGTAACTGGGCCACTCCACAAACTGAATACTGATCATGTCTCTCCATTATGCTTGACAGTAGGTCTGGTGAGGAAGGGGAATCTTAAGAGCAGAATTGTTTACAGGGTGACATACTTTCCTTAAAATACAATCTCACCCAATGCATATACAAGTAAGTGTCATTCAGGAAAGGCCCATTAATCCCTATTCTACACTTTTACCTCTCTAGTACTTGTTTTTTAGCTCTTTTTCCAACACTCACTTACCTTCCAACACTAACTAGATTTCCTTCCAACACAAACTCGATTTCCTTCCAACACTAACTCGATTTCCTTCCAACACTAACTAGATTTCCTTCCAACACTAACTAGATTTCCTTCCAACATTAACTCGATTTCCTTCCAGCACTGTGTTTCCTTCCAACACTAACTCGATTTCCTTCCAACACTAACTCGATTTCCTTCCAGCACTGACTTTGTTTCCTTCCAACACTAACTAGATTTCCTTCCAACACTAACTAGATTTCCTTCCAACACTAACTAGATTTCCTTCCAACACTATCTAGATTCCCTTCCAACACTCATTCCCTTCCAACAGGACCAACACTACCTCCTCAGCACGTAATCTCCAAGGAATTCTCAACCAACTTCATGATCAGGGCAGCCATAACAACAATTCGGAAAGCCTGTCATGTTCCTCTATGGCTGAATTTTGGCTCTTTAGAACACTTATTTCCCCTCCAAATCTTACCCCCAAGCACTTACATCCCCTCTAGAACTTACTACTAACACTTTTAACTATTTTTACACCTTAGAACACTTAATACCCTCCACTGTCTACTCCTCAAGACTTACAATTTCTCCAGCACTTGCTACAAACACTTTTACTTACGTTTACCTCTTTTAGAACACTTTAATTCTCCTCTAACACTATCTCCCCAGCACTTACATCCTCCCCAGCACTTACTGTTGGTCGTCAGGAAGTCCTCAGCTATCTGCATGACCTCTGTTGCCATGACAGCATCTAAGAAGGAGCTCTGTTCGGCCACCTCCCCTGCATCCTCTACCTCAGCCTGTGATCAGAATTTAATATAGTTCTTTCACCTTAAATTGGCTCAAATTCACGTCATTTTGCAGCTTATTTTCACGTAGGTACATAGCAGAAAAAATAGTGCTACGGCTATACATCCTTTCCATAGAACTTCGTCGTGACTGGCATCATATTTCACTCTTCCTTTACAGTATTCTCACAACTCAGATCGACAGATGACAATTTTGGGCCAGGTTAGAGTAAAATTAGCATAGTTATCATGTCACTCTAACTCCTCCGTTGCGGTTGAAGGACTTGGAAAAAAAAAGATGAGGGATTCGAGATTTTGTTTGAGAGACTTCAAAAACTATATTTATTAATCCTTTCTGTGCTACTGGTGCATTTAAACATTTTACTTTGACATCAGCTAGTCAGGTCAGGTGCGGGTAAGGGGATGGATCTGTTATGATGTGGCAGGGGTAAACCAGTTCTGCTGTCGGGCCCTGCTGCGGATGTCACTGATTGCATTGCGCAGTTGACCCTTGTGCGGTGTGATGCGGTGAGGATCTGTCCGTTCTCCCCTTTGGAGCTAAGATGCGAATGAATGTGTTTGAATGGATGAGTAAATGGAGAGTGAGTCGTCCTGTCTCGGCTACCTCCCTTTCCTTGGGGGAAGCAGCCTAGGTATATAGATAGATAGACTTTGACATACTTTGACATCCACAAGACCTGTTCATTTAGTCCAGATATATCCTGTACTCTTTCTATTCTAACCTGACCTAAAATTGCCACCTCTTCATCTTGCATGCTGAGTTGTAGGAATAGATTCACACAAGGATATGGTGCTAGTCACAAAGAAGAGCCATCAAAAGTATAGAAAGCCGTAGTATTGTCGAGTTCTTCAAGGGAGCTGATTTCTGATATTTTCTTTTCTTTTTTTTTTTGTATCCTGGTCCTGTACTTTACATAATATTTCTCTTTTTTCGTCGGGCCTGTACTGTTCCTCTTTCACATGTTTATTCTTATTTTTTTATCCTAATCCTGTACTCTGCCTATGTCATTTTTTTTTTATCATGCCACTTTTTTTTTTTTTAGCTCTGTAGTGTACCTATGTCACTTTTTTCATTCTTTTTTTCTTTTAATTTTTCACCTCTACTGTACCTCTGACACGGATGGGATGTAATTGTCCAGCAGCTGTACAAACGGGGCGAAGGTGGGGCCAGACAGGGCAGAGGCGGGAACGTTGACAAATAATCTGAAGTGGTGATGGTGGAGGGGAAATGGATTAGTGGTGGTGGTGGTGTGCTTTAGTTATAGCAGTAGTAGTAGTAGTAGTAGTAGGAGGAGGAGGAGGAGGAGGAGAAGGAGGAGGATGAGGAGGAGGAGGAAGAAGAGGAGGAGGAGGAAGAGGAGGAGGAAGAGGATCATCATTATCATCACCAACTTAACAAAACAGAATCCAGATCACACTATGCCACCAAACACCCACATGACCCGGACTGAACCCACTACCTTTGACCTAGTACTCACGGCCCTGGTGCGAGGTCACCGGATGTGCCCTGACCCTGGTGATCTAAGGTCAACTGGTCACCCACGGAGTTCACGTCAGCGGCGAACAATTGCTCCGTCAGGTCATACAGGTCTTGGTCCGTCACACTTCCTCCTGAGCTTCCTTGAGGAGACGCAGGAGGAGGATTAGAATACACACACACACACACACACACACACACACACACACACACACACACACACACACACACACACACTTCCTCCTGAGCTTCCTTGAGGAGACGCAGGAGAAGGAGGATTAGATTACACACACACACACACATACTGTACATAAATTCTCTCTCTCTCTCTCTCTCTCTCTCTCTCTCTCTCTCTCTCTCTCTCTCTCTCTCTCTCTCTCTCTCTCTCCCCACTATTTTCACTTTTTTTTAAGTTCAAGTCCCTATACCTCAAAGTATGCATTCCTATATCATCATCATCACCACCTATCATCAACATCACCACCACCACCATCATCATCATCATCATCATCATCATCGTCACCACTACCAACACCATCATCATCGTCATCGTTATCATCATCATCACTAACGTCATCATTATCATCATCATCATCATCATCATCATCATCACCTACTATAACTAACACCATCATCATCATCATCATCATCATCATCATCACCTACCATCACAAACGTCGCCATAATCGTCACAGCAATTCCCGTGGTCCCCGCACTCGTCATTACACTGGCAGGGCTTGGAGTAAAGATATTCCTCCCCACATCGGTCCTGACACGACATACAGATTTCAGTGTAGTCGTCACAGCAGTCGCCAAAGTCACTGCATGCTGAGTTGCACTGGCAGGCGCTTACTCCATCATTTACTCCGCATCTCCCTTGGCAAGATTGAGCATTCGCGCCTGACCAGTGAAAAAGAATACGTAGATGAAAAAAAAAAAAAAAATGTATGAAAGGGTGATTATTAGACTGACTTACTGGATATCTCATTCTTAAAATTATGGCAAAATCTTCCACAAGTATACCCACTAATGTTTAGTAATATTCAGCTTGATCCTGCATCATCCTTGAACATGCTTGGGGTTTCATTTACTCGGGACTTATCTTGGAAAGATCATATTACATCTCTTGTAAAATCTGCTTCCAAGAGATTGGATGTGCTAAGCCGACTCCGCTCTTTCTTTACCCCTGCACAATTGTTGACTCTATACAGGGGTTTTATCCGCCCCTGTGTGGAGTACAACTCTCATGTGTGGGGAGGCTCCCCACATACAGCTCTTCTCAATAGGGTGGAGTCAAAGGCTTTTCGTCTCATTAACTCTCCTCCTCTTACTGACTCCCTTCAACCTCTGTCTCTTCGCCGCACTGTTGCATCTTTATCTCTTTTCTATCGCTATTTTAATGGTCACTGCTCCTCTGAACTGTCTGCTTGCATTCCTTCACCTCCACGACGGGCGCGTAGCACCCGTCTGGCAGCAAACTCTCATCCCTTTTCTGTCCAACTCTCTAATGCAAGAGTTAACCGTTACTCCCAGTCTTTCATTTATGCAACAGGTCAACTCTGGAACTGTCTCCCTCTGTCTGTATTTCCTGCTGCCTATGATCTCCAGTCTTTCAAACGCAGTGTGTCCAGGCATCTTAAAATGATCGGATCTTGAATTTAGCTCTCTATTGTATTTTGTTTTTCTCTTGGAGGGAACTGTTACTGCGGGCTCATGGCCTTTGGTTCCTTCTTCCTCGCATTAAAAAAAAAAAAAAAAAAGTGGGAACATGGTTAGTTACGACATTGCCGACCTGATAGAGCCAGAGTTCAAATATTGGGTCCATAGTCTCGTCGGGTAAGTAGCCCCTTATCACTTTTTTTTTTTCATAGATAATGAATGGAGGAAGGAAAAACAAAGGAAATAAAAAAATAAGTCCATGTGCCTAAAGCCATCCACCATTCATAAAATACTTATAACAACTGGATTTAAATAAAAGTGGAATAAATGTTTGTGGGAAGCAATTCCCAGGAAGTGAATTCCAGAGAGTGGTAGTTCTGGGGATAAATGAATTTTGATAAGCAGAGGTTCTGCATTGCAGGGGAGAGAGTGTAAATCCATGGGTGCTCCCAGCCGCCCGAGTATTTGGGGAGAAAATGTCAAGGGGAGGCACAAATGAAGCCAGTTCGTCAGAGCACTTACGGTAAAAATATCGGTAAAATAATGCTAAAGAAGCAACATCTCCACGTACTAATAATGGAGGAAGGTCCTGCTTAATGGCAGGATTATTGATTAATCTAATGGCTTTGTTTTGAATTTTGTCCAACTGCCTCAGTGCAACCGCTCCACATCCACTCTAAGGTGGTGAACAGTATTCTATCTGAGAACGCAAATGACTTTTGTATATTGTGGCCATCTGCTCGTCAGTGAAGAATTCACGAACTCTGTATACAAGTCCCAATTTTTTAGAAGCATTTTTAGCAAGGGATTTAACATAAGCAGTATAGCTTAGGTTTATTTTTGGTTATTTTTGGTTATGGTTGGCTAATATCAATTTGTGTGCTATTTCTGCAGAATCTGACCATGCTAGAAGAATTTAGATAACACCGAAATGAACAGATCTTGAAACAGGCTCTCTGTAATCTTGTTTTTTGCTTATTATTGGAGGGAACAATTTTGCAGGCTCCTGGCTTTTGGTTCCTTCGTTCTTGAATAAAAAAACAAAAGCACAGGATATGAAGGAAATACGAGAGGCTGAGAAGACTGACCCAAGGCAAGAAGCAGAAGTAAGTAGATGGTCTTCATGCTGAGGGAGAGTCAAACTACCTGCGATCTTACTAATTACACCAGGCTTTATATACAGTACACCCGGGCAATACCCACTCTACCCTTTCTCCCCTCTCCTACCCCCACCAACTCCCCCCCTCTTTCTCTCTCTCTCTCTCTCTCTCTCTCTCTCTCTCTCTCTGTAATGTTCATGCCGGCGTTGGTTTGTCTGTCTTCTTTGTCTGTTTGTCTGTTAGCAGGTTTACTCAAAAAGTTATGAACGGATTCTACTGAAATTTTTTGGAGGGATAGGGTATGTCCCAGGGAACAATCCATTAGATTTTGGTTGTGATCCGGGTCAACATGGGGATCTAGGAATTTTTTAAAGGATTCTGTGCCATTTCGGGAGAGTGGTAAT